>NW_022196896.1:82745221-82761247 GCF_008632895.1 Mastomys coucha
CATGCTTCTAAAGAAAAAAAGGTGACCAGTAATGTGAGATCTCAGGCAGAGCAGTGGCCTGTGGCTGCTCCTATGGGCAGGAGGTTGGAGGGACAGGATGTAACTAAGTAACTAAAGTTTAGGGCAGGTAGAGAGATGTGAAGATAAGAATATTGATAAAGGCACACTTTTCCAGGTGGGAGATAGTAGAGCCTAGCAATTGTGTCAAAAGGCAAGTTAAAATTGAACAAAGTTGTGTATGTCTTTTGTTCGTGGATTCAAGGGAAACTGGGTGGGGGCTGATAGCGTGGCAGGTTCCAGGAGCTTAGGTGGAATAGGGAAAAGCTATACAGTAAAGTTTTGGAGTTTAGAGCCAGTTTCTTTGTAACTCCTGGGAAGATGTCATCTGGACCTGATAACCAAGATGGCAAGAGTAAGAGATGCTGGGACATTCTGTGGTTTAGCAACTTGCTTTCTTACTGTGATAGGACACACGTGGCAAGTAGTAAAGTTAAGAAAAAAGGTATTCATTTTGGCTTACAGTTCCAGTATATAACCCATTACAGTGGGGTGACAGGATCTTGAGGCAGTTCTTTACACATTGTTGAAAGTCAAGAACCAGAAAGCTATGAATGTCTGTGCTCAGCTTGCTTCCTCCTTTTTATTTAGTCCAGCTCCTGGCCCTTGGAATGGTGCTGCCAACAGTTGAGATAAGAAAAACTCAGTTAACTTAATCTAAATAATCCCTCTCAGGTATTCATAAGAGCTAGTCTCCTAGGTGATTCTCTTAAGGTGGCATTATTAGCTATCACATATACTTCTGCTACTCTTTAAAGTAATTACTAGAGGTTCAAACAATTTAAACTCATATGTGGCTACCAGTGCTATTAATATTATAATATGTGTACATACAGCTAAGCTTTCAGGTGACAGAATATTATAATAAGAGATGCAGCATCTCATTCTTATGATCAACAAGTCGTTTTGATACCAATTGTATATTTCAATACAAAGCATTCAAGTGTAACAACCATACATCTTAGTTTCAATAAAATATGGCATAGATAACCTTCTCTTCTCCATTTTTAAAGAATTAAACTATTTACAGTGCTTTAACCTTTCTGTGTATGCCCTTGATCCCAGGTTTTTCTATGTGTTCCTGTCAATTCCATATCTCTCCAGGTTTGGATATCTTCCCTTCAACAGCCCTCCACAGTCAAGGACCTTGTTTTCACTCATCACTCCTTAGTATTATCAAGCACAGCTTTCCATCATTTCATTATTAATTTTTGAAAAGGAGGCTTTTGTTGATATTTACTTGCTATGCAAGTCCGACCCTAGTTTCATCAGTTAAAAGAAATCTTTTAGTCCATGATAACTTCCCCTATCTTCTTTGTTCTTTTCTTCCTTCCTTTCTTCCTTTCTTTCTTTCTTTCTTTCTTCCTTCCTTCCTTCCTTCCTTCCTTCCTTCCTTCCTTTTGTTTTATTTCTTTCTTTCCTTCCTTTCCTTCTATCTTTCTTTTCTTCCTTCCCTCATTCTTTCTTTTCTAGATTTACTTATTTTTATGTGAATGAATGTTTTGCCTGCATGTACATATATGTATCATGATATACCCAGTACCTAAGGAGGTCAGATGACAGTATCAGATCTACTGGAATGTAGTTACATAATGGTTTTGAGCTGCTGTGTAGGTTTTGGGAACTGAACTGGAGTCCTCCATAAGAAATGTTCTTTACCACTGAGTTGTTTCTCCAGCTCTGATAATGAACTTCTTACTGGCAAAATTTATGACTAGGTTTTGGACTGTTTTTTTCCTCTTAGGGAAAATATTTCATAAGAAAATGCAAAGGCTATCTGAGGACTAAAAAAAATTGACAAAAATAATCTCAGAACTGATGAATGGAATTGCATCAAATTAAGAAGTTTCTGCCAAGCAAGAGAACTAGTTAACAGCGAAGACACAGTTTAGATATGGAAGAAATTCTTCACCTGCTCTTTGACAGAGAATTAATATCCAAACACCAAAAAAATTTATCCAATCAATAAATGGGCCAATGAACTAAACAAACAATGCACTAGAGAGCAAGGAGGGGTCTGTGGGAGGGTTTGGAGGAAAGAAAGTAAGGGGGAAAATGATAATATAGTAATTTCTGGAGTGAAAGGAAGTACCAATGAATTATTCAAAATTACTCACATTTAAGAATCCTTAATAGTGATTATCAAGGAAACATGATGCCATGGCTAAGTAAAGTAGTGGGGCTTGAATGTAGCCAAAGTACTTTTTTTGTTTGTTTTTGTTTTTTGAGATAAGTTTCTCTGTATAGCCCTGGCTGTCCTGGAAATCACTCTGTAGACCAGGCTGGCCTTACACTCAGAAATATGCCTGCCTCTGCCTCCCAAGTGCTGGGATTAAAAGCATGTGCCACCATACCCAACCCAAAGTACTTTCTATGAACTGTGAAAGTATACTGAAAGGTAGCATTTGTACGATTAACATATGCTTTCAACAGAAGAGCATGGTCATGACTCTGACTTTATCAAACCTCTCTCCTTACTTGTTCCTTGTACTATGATCTATCTGCTTTGTTTATTTTGCATTTTTATCTCCTTTTATATCACTCCATAATTATTTCTATTCTCTGCTTTGATTTTTCATGCTCTGGCTGTTTAATTTCATCTACTTTGATAGCTCTGACTTCCATCTATTTTGCTTATGGGTCTTGTGTTACAACTATAAGTTCATTTACCTTAATTAATTTCCAACGAATATCTTCAACTCAAACTCAGAAAAATATTCTTTTCTTTGGTAAATTCCATTCACTATTGAACTTTTTTGTTGTTTCTTCTCTGAATTGGTGACACAAACATCAAAAAGTCACCTGTTATTAATCTATATCAATGGCTCTATATGCTTAATAGTCTGTCAACCTAAGATTACCAGAATTATTCAAAACTTTAAAAATTGATTTTAAAATTAATTTATTAATGATTATTTTAATTAATTTAATTAATTTATTTTAGTTACTTTACATCCAGATCACTGCCCTCTCCTTCTCCAGGTCCCCCTTTCGCACAGTCCCTCTCCTCATATCCCTTTCCCTTCTCCTCTGAGAAGTAGGAGGCTCCCTTGGGTATCCCTGCACCTGGCACATCAAGTCTATACAGGACCAGATGCATTCTTTCCCACTGAGGCCAGACAAGGGGGCTCAGTTAGGGGAATGAGATACACAGGCAGGCAATAGATTTAGAGGCAGCCAGTGCTGTAGTTGTTCAGGGGGCCAGTTGAAGACACAGCTGCATATCTGCTACATATATCCGGGCATGTTAGGTCCAGCCTCTTTGGCTGGTGGTTTGGTTTCTGGGAGCCCCTAAGTGTTCAGGTTAGTTGATTCTGTTGGTCTTCCTGTGACATTCCTATTCCCTTCCAAGTCACTCAGTCCTTTCCTTAAGACTTCTGGAGTTCACCCACTGTTTGGCAGTGGGTCTCAGCATCAGTTCTAGTTAATTGCTGGGTGGAGCACTCAGAAAACAGTTATGCTAGGCTTCTGTCTGCAAGCATAACAGAGTATCATTAATAGTGTCAGGGATTGGTTCTTGCCCATGGAATAGGTCTCAAGTTGGGCTAGCTATTAGTTAGTCATTCTCTCAGTCTTTGCTCCATCATTGTTCCTGTATTTCTTATAGACAGGACAAATTTTGGATCAAAATTTTTGTGGGTGGGTGTGCTGCCTGGATGCTTCAGGTTCCATATTCCCCACTGCTAGGAGTCTCAATCACCCCACAAACTCCCTGAAGCCTCCCCCATCCTTGGTCTCTGGCAGGTCCTAGAGTTGCTTCCCCAGACCCACCCCCACTCCTCATCAACCACTAATTTTCATTCACTCTCTGGGTCTTCTAGCCCTCTCTCCTGTTCATGATTAAGCTTATTTCTTTCATTCCTTGTCTCACACATTCATATTTCAATTACATGATTTTTAACATAAAATTCTTAGTATGCATAAGCAAATGTATTTCTAAAAGCTTATATGGATTCTCATTGCCTCCAAAACAGAACCTACTAGAGTCTATCATGAGTGTTTCCTAAAGGCCCGTGTGTTAAACATTTGGTCTCCAACCCAAGTCACTATTAGAGGTTTAGGACCTCTAAGAGGTGGAGCCTAATGTGATAGATTAAGTTGCTAAAGCAATTCTTCAAAGAGGCTTCTGAGAGCCTGGAAACTTTTGTACAGCGGAATGAGGTAGATAATATGTTGGACTATGTATTCTCCATACTGGGATATACTATGTTACAACAGAATCAAAAGCAAAGGAGGAAAATAATCATCAAATGAAGCTTTCTTACCATTTTAAGTCAAAATAAATATATTCACTTTCATTACCCCAGGTATTTTGGTCTAGGAGGCTGAGTAAGCCAGAACTCCAACTGTCTGACTCCAAATCTCTTATTTCTGAGCATTCTTACTGAGATAATTTAGTGGCCAGACTCAAAGACCCCAAAATGGAAGCACTCTAGATGGAAACGCACGTATTTGATCAGCTGAGTCTGTCTTCCCTTATTGATTTGACTTTCTCCTTTATCTGTATAGGAGATAATGAAAAATATAATTGGTTGTTATGATGCTAACATATACAAAGGACATTAGATTTGAAAGAATTTTCATACTCATTACTTAAAATGTTTATTATCCTCTATGATATACACATTCATATTTATTCTACTGTTAAGATTATTAAAGCTACATATAAAATACCCAAGATCACTAAGCAACTTATGGCTAGAGTTGCTCATAAAGGTCTACACTGTACTCTTGGATGTAATAGGTTTTGGTTTTGTTTGTTTTGTTTTGTTTTGTTTGCATATGTAATTTCCAATTCTACATCAGTGTTTAAGGTCTGGACACCGGGAAAGTCCAGGGAACTTCCAAGAAATAAAGTTTCTTGCCTTACCTATTGTCATAGGTGAGGAAAGCATCTAGCTTTCTGTGTCCTCTAGATGTTTCTCAGGCAATTATAATGACAGAGGATTTAGATAAGCATAGATTTTTCTAATATGAAGGTCACCTCAAACTTCCAACTGTGTACACCTCTTGGTAATTTGGACAAAGCACACAAAAATATTAGCTATACAACAGCTGCACTACATGTCATGTGTAAAATAATAATCAAAGTTCAAACTTTGCTCATGAGGAGCAAGTTTAATATCAAAATTCAGAAAAAAAAAAAGTTGACTTAAAAAGTCCCTAAATCAGAAGTCAAAGCAAACCAAAACAAAAAGCTAAGAAAATTAAATGTTTGTAGATATAGTGTAAAATTAGAGATGTCGGGAAATAAATTAGGTTTTGTGATCTTGGAAAAGCTGTATGCAGGCTATTATTCTAGTCCAGTCTGTGAACAAGCCCACCAGCCATTTTCCACTGCACTGCCTAAATCCTTAGCAATGTACCCAGTCCCTCCTCTCATATGCTCCTTTTTTTTCTGTGTAATTGATTTGGGAAGAAGCTTACAGTGTTATCCTGGAGGATGGCACGATTTATTTCTCTTTCAATCCAGATGCAGAGCAGCTCTTGTACATCCTCAGTTTTAAAGGCTGTGAATGTATGATTTTTTAAAAAAGAACAAAAAGAGGAAATTGGTTAATAAAGTAGAACTTGATTAACTTCTGCCCTGCTTAAGAAATTCTAAAACAATAGCATTCATGAGCCATCTCAACATCTGAGAAATTATGAAAAAGCACTTGACATTCAATTCTGTTACATAGTCCTCTACCCACTCTTGAGTATTTTTCCAGAAAAAGGGAATATATATTGACATTCTAGATGCCTCTGAGCAAGACAGACCTCCCCATCAATAACATGTGTGGATAGTCTGTGAATTCTCCAAAAGAAAGAGCTTCTCTTAGGCTATAGATGGGCTTGGAGACATAGCTCCAGTGGTTTTCAACAATGGGTGTACCAAAAGTTTCCTAGTAGGAGGAATGAGAACTCAATGTTGATTTAGAACCTCTAAGCTTGTTTTCTGTTTGTCCAGTGGTGTTTATCCATTGTGGGGGTAAGATATTTTATAAACTGATACACTGTATATCAAAACTGTATGGAAACCAAAATCATAACAGAGAGTTTTTCAATTAAAAAAAATGAATGTTAAAATAAAAAATTCTCAGGTGACATTTTAAATAGACTATTAGATTTCATTTTATATACTAAATATGCTTCAGTTGTCTATATTAATTCTTAAAGGTATCCAATCATTTGCTAGATATAAAGAAATCAATACAAACAGACACACACAGGTACCCATACACGTACACATGCACGCCACCATGGCTAGGCCTTTCCTAAACAGTGAGTTCCAGAAAGTTGCAATCACGCAGTCATTCATTCAACAAATACACATGATCAAAGTCTGTGCTCTGCTAAGCAGAGAGGAGGAAGAGAGTGCCCTGCTCTTGAGCAATTCTCAGTGCTTAAGCACCAGGCAACATCTCTGCTCACTGCCTATGTCAGTCTCTGCCTTAGATATTTAAAGAGACAGATGCAGAAGACAGATGAAAAAAACAGATGTTTGGGAAAGGTAACCGCTACACAAAAACCAGACATGTTAGAGTCTTTGAACAACCTGTCTCAGAACCTCTGGTCTCAGAACCCCAGTATGTTCATCATGAATCTCTACTCCTTTGGGGATTAGAATATTAGAATAGTGCCCAACAAAAACCAGGACCCTTGAACTTCTGCATCATCAAAATGTACCTGCTAAATCTACCATTACATGGGTCTTAGAAATAAGAGGCTCTGGGAAAGCATGCCTGCTAAAATTATTGGAATATAACATCCTCCTGAGGGCATTATTGTTCTGATAGTGGTATCTGAACACATGACTACAGTAAACTATATAGGGTAAGTCACTTTACCACTTTAATTTAAGGGCTATTGAAGTGAGATTGATGTGCTGTGTCCCCAACTTAATAGAGTTTTGTGTCTGACAGCAAAGACAGACATTGATGGGTAAACACAATGTATGATTGGCATTTAAAGGGGTAAGGAGAGGATTGGTGGGTATTTAGAAGAAGATAATTTAACCAAAGTTGTTGAGTCAGTTAATACTTAAGAGGCAATGGCATCTAAATTGAGGCATCTGGATAAATGGGTAATATCTAGGTGAAGGAAGAGAACCAGAGGATGGGTCATTGTGAAAAGACAGATTGCATCCTATTTTTAAATTTGGGAGGTAGAATGCACACGTACGTACATGCATGTGCATGCACACACATGCGTGCACACACACACACAAGAGTTCACTCAAGTGTGGGGATCCAAGGATAACACCCTGGAGTCAGTTCTTTGTTTCCACCATTTGGGGATCCAGGGATCAGACTCAGGCCATTAGTCTTGCAGCAAATACCCTTACCTGCTTAATTGTCTTTACAGGCTCAAGGCCCAGATTGCCTTTGTGAGTTGTGCATCTTTGGGGAAAAATTAAATTCTTTTAAGCCTCAATTTTTATGTGTATAAATTAAAAATTCAACCTCAGATTTGTGCATGCAATGATTAGTATAGCTAACCATATATATGTCTATATATCATCTATCTAGAAGCTATTCTAGCAGTTAAAAAAACTCCCTGTATAGGCCCTGGAAAGAGGCATGTCCTAAAATATAGGTCGTAGGTATGGTGACTGTTCCTTGCAAGCCTGATGCTCAGGCACAATAGCTGAGCATCTCACAACAGTAGAAGTTAGAGCTTGCTGTAATTTTAGAAGTTGTTGGAATGTGAGACTACTGATTCTATTAACTCATCATCTTCTATATCACTCTTGGCATGAAGATGTCCTCTGTCTTCCTACAGAGAGTCTAAAGACTTTTGAATGCTTTAATTGGAGGTCAATAAGACTGAGGGAAAAACTAAAACACTACAGTGTTGTCAAGTCATATTCTGGGTGTCGACCACACAATGTGACTAGAAATCACTTTGAGAAACTATAAGATGGTACTGATTCATTGATAAGCAAGAAGTGACTGTGCAATCCAATGCTTCCTAAGCACCAGTGGAGAGATCAACGCTTCAAAAACTGTTTATCCTTTTCACAGGGAAAGGAAATTACAGTTTTGATCATTATTTTTTAACAACAATAATAAACAGTCCATTGTAAACTCTTTCCACTTCAAGTGGCCTGGCATTAAACACACCCTGCTCAGTGAATCCTAAGAATGCACCAAAACAAAAGTGTCCAATTATTTCAAACCTTAAAAAAAAAAAAAAAAAAAAAAAAAAAAAAAAAAAAAAGTTCAATGACTCCATAGTCCTGAGTCGTAAATAACCCTTTAGCCTGGGTTGTAGTCTTTTCATTCCATCACACATTACCAATTTTGTTTATGTATGATTCCAAGACATCCCACTGAACTAGATTACTTTGGGTTTCCTTTACTAACAAGCCTCAACTCCCTGGCTTCTTGCCTCTGTTTTATGACATTGTTTCTGTCTGTAACTGCGCCAGTGGCCACATCCATGCCTAGAGCCACCTTCTTTGCAAGACCATTGTGTCTTTATCTTCTAAGCTGTGATGGTATTTTCTCATTTGTTCTGGATGAATTCCATCCATTTTCTTTAATTTTGAGAATTTCATGCATTGCGTAATTGATAAAATATGATCATATCTAACCTCACATTTTCCTCCTTCAAATCTACCTATATCTCCCTCAACATGTTCCTCTCCCACCTTCACATCTTCTAAAAATATTTATCTTTATTTTACATCTGAGAATTTTTCATGCATGTACGCATATGCACCACATACATGTCTGTTACCCATGAAGGCCAGGGGAGAGGGTTGCACACACCTTGGAACTTGGGTTGTAGATGGTTGTGGGATGCCATATGAGTGCTGGAAACTAAACTGAGATACTCTGTGAGAACAGCCAGTGTTCTTAGCCACTGATTCATCCCTTCAGCTAGCTTTTATTTTTATGACCAATGAAATCTAGCTATTCCTGATGATATGTGCATGGTTGTGAAGCCATCTACTGGATCAGGGGTTATATCCTCAATAAAGAATGATTCTTCTGAGTAATTATTCATTGCTATTTGAGTCTGCATTTTCTATCTGCCTCATATTCTTTTCTATATGAAAACTTCTAAAACCTACTACCTACCTATTATCTCTTACTGTTCTTGTGTTCTGGCCAAACCTTCCACAATGTCTTTTCCCAGGGGTGTAACACACAGTATGAGAGCATGGATTTTAGGCCACAGAGCTGGAGGGGTACTAACTTGGCTGTTTAGACTACATAACTTTAGAAAAAGGACCAAACTATTTGTTCCATTTCAACACACCAAGTGGCCTTGAACATTTAAATTGCCTAAACTATGATGAGTCACATAACATCCTTTATCATCTCATGAAGTGCCTGGGCATCCCCCAGGGAGAGAAATCTGTGTGTACACATTCAGTGGTAGATAGCTTCTATCCACTGATGTTTAAGAGCAGATGGATTAAAAATGTTGTATATCTACCCTTACATGTCCATGAGTCTCTTTCTGGCTATATAAGAGACTCCATTATCATGTCTTAATTATGATTACAATATTTATATTTCTTCCAGAATTGACATTAGTATTGATTCAAAAGTCTTCATGGTGGATAACCATGGGTCTGCTCACATAAATCAAGTCAACATTGTACTCTTTATTGCCCATTGTTTCACAGTGCACTTGCAATCTAGTGTCAGTACAGTTTGAGAAAGCCTTTGATGAAGTTGTAAAAACTATTAATTTTATGAGCCTTCAAGCTTGAGCCACACCATGTGGATGAAATGCTAAGAACATGTCCTGCTGCTGCTTCATACAAACAGTGGTTGTTTTGAGGAAAGGTAGTTGTGTTTGTTTGAGTTGTGACCTGAGTTATTTTTTTTTTAGAATACAGTTTTCACTTGGAAGAAGGACTGACCAACAGATTGTTATTATGCAGGTCATAGCTTGGATATTTGGCAGAGATTTTCTTTAAAAATACATAGATATTACCACTTTAGGGAAAAAAAATGGAAGCATCTGGGTCCAATGGTAAAATCTGAGTTTTTCAAGCAAAAATTAGAATCTTCCCTATTTATTTATTTTTGAGATTGTATATAATTATAATATTTCTTCTTTTTCTCTTCTTCCATCAAATTCTCCAGTATACCTCTCACTGCATTTCTTAAAATTTATGACTAATTGTCTTACTTGGTGTTATTACATGTGTATGCATGTGTATAGGCTTATACATATGAGCTTGGCCCTCCAGCTCTTAAAATCTTTCTGCCCCTCTTTCTGAAATTTTCCCTGAGCCTTAGGTGTAGGAGTGTTTGTTGATGTCTTCACTGGGACTAGACTCTACCAGTCTTCATTTTGATTGGTTATGGTTTCCTGCAGTGGTCTCCATCTGTTTGCTGCAAGGGGAAGTTTCTTTGATGAGGGATGAGGACTATATACTGTAGGTATAATGACAAACGCTTATAAATTGTTGTTAGGGATTATGCTACTTTAGTAAAGTGCTGGTTGTAGAGTCTCTTCCAATAAACATAACTTCACTAGCACTAGTTCGATACATTTCTAGTACCAGTCATGGTCTTCCTCTTGGTGAGTGGCTCTTAAATCCAATTATAGAGTTGTTGTCTACAGCCAAGAAAAAAGAGCCACTACTACATCCTTAGGGTTATCATTTCATGCTTTTTATCAATAAGACTCATAGGCATCATTTTAGAGTAGGGCTGCTGGTTGCCTCCCTCCTTTGGAAGTTTGCATGGTACCTTCTGGAACAATGTAACCCAGTCCTTGTGGAGGAGGCTTTCAAGTCAGTGCCAGGTCGGGAGTCTCTGGGATCTCTTTCTCAAGTGCATGGTGTCTTCAGCAATAGATACTAACTTTCTTTCTCTGACGGATAATCAATGGAAGCTCAATAGACTTTATCTTTTGGAAGTATCTTCGACAGCCCAGATCAATATCTAGGGGACTTCTTAAGTTTGGTATTTGGAGTTTTGTTAGGTGGTCTTTGGCTCTTAGTGGGAGTACCATCAGCTCAGATGGGAAAAGTCCATTCAAACTATATGTGTACACTTACATATGGGATTACATGTACCATAGGTTTCTTTTAGAAAAATAGTTAATAGTGTGATTGCTTGTGGGTTTTCAGACATCCTCACTGTTCTTTTATCCAATTCCCTTCTTCTCCTATACTTACCTCCCTCCTTCTCCTACTGAGCCCCCTTCTCATCTTCCTTATCAGAAGAGTTTCCAAGATGTCAGCTTTCCTAGACATGCCTGATGGGTTCAAAGGCTATAGAAACAAATATTATTTTAACATAATGGCAAACATGTCACTTTTTGGAAGCTCAGTAGAATTCAGTAAACAGACATTTTTTTCTAAATGACCAGTGCATAGTGGTATAAAAGCATGTATGGGTAAAACCTTGTTTAAATCCATCACAATACTGTAAGTTATTTTTTTAAGTTATCCCATAATTACATTTCACTTCCCCCTCCCTTTCCACCCTCCAAACCTATATGTATTTATATATAGTATATATAATATGTATATATACACATGTATGTATATATGTATATATTCATATTCACCGTTTTTGTAAAGTTAGATTTAGGTTCTAGAGTCTTTGCTACGGATGAGTCTCTGTGCTGTAGGAAAGCAGGTAAAAATAAATAAACAAACAAGGACCCACCACCAACAACAAAAACAAAAACATGTAAAAAAAATCACAATGAAAGTTCCTCCTTATTTTTGTCTCCAGTAAGTCTCTGAAAATATAGGTGCAGTTGATTTTTAACACAATGAAATGAAACACTGTGTAAAGAGAACATACACATAATTTTAGAATAAATATTTTCTTATAAGGCTTTTACATTGCCCTACACATTTGAAAGTTCTTTTCACAATCAGTCCAATTTGTTAAGAAAACAACTTATTAACTGGAATTAGAGATAGATAGCATGTAGACAATTTAAAATATAAGGAAATGTCTGTGTGATAGATATGGCATGTGGGAGAACACAAAAGCAAGGCCTCTAAGACTCTGAACTCTTCCCAGTAGATATGAAAACATTTACCTACAAATGGCGTCTCTACTCCTTAAAGTGATACCCCCATACAGCTGCCTTTTCAGTCATTTCTCCAAACTCATTTTTGCCCACATGCCTTCCCCCAGAAAGCCTTCAAGTCACTCACCTGAATCCATCAAGTGTTTTCTACATTTGACTCCAATGAATTCTCTGTGCATTACATGGTAAATGAATCATGCAGTACATACATGTTGAGCCAATGTTACATATCAAGCCTATGAGAAAGGCCAAGGACTGGGAGACAAAGCCCACACTTCTATTCTTAAAGAACTTAAAAATATCGGATCGGAGGAAAGGCAATCACAATAGCAGTAGTCTGCTAAAGTATTATAATTTACAGGTCTACCTCAAATCTTAGGCAATGTCTTTTCCACATCATTTTAAACATTGTAATGTATAAAAAATATTTTTTTCATTTTAAATTAAGAGAGGAAAGTTCAAGTCAGAAAGAATGTTCAAAAAACACCATTAACTAAAGAAAGTAAACAATGAGCTTCAAACATTGTATGTGCAAAATCACGCCAGGTTAACTCAGGCTACGTGTGAACACATCTGTACCAAAGTGGGGCCAGAAGCTTCCTTTCTGATTTCTGAGACAATTCCTATTAGGGTTGACCTAGAGTCTATAGAAACTGTGGAGTTGAGATCAGCCAATTCAAAGTGAGGACTTGTAGAGAGCTGACAGCAGAAAAACATCGGAAACCTGGGATTTATTTAGGAAAGACGTTCAGAGTCAACTCAGTCCTTGAAAACACCATACAGTAATTTTGAGTAATGTATTGTTTAGAAAGAGTCTCCTGACAGGATCAGAAGGCCCTAGAAGACAATGGGGCCTATGGCTAGACATTGTGCTTTTTGAAGTATTGTGTTTGCCAGGCAGGCAAAGAGTATAAATGAACGAGTATGCTTCCTGCTCCTTCGCTGAAACTTCCCCTTCATGAGACCAGCCCTAGACCACAAGATCCTAGCAAGCTTTCCTATTCATATTCACAATTTGGCTGCATATGAAACACTATGAGGGTAAAATATGGATGACTACATAGTGTCAGTTCCAAAGGAAGTTTCATGCGATTCACACAATAACTCCTGATCATGGAGCCAGATAGAATTAGACATTCCAGGAATTTTGTCCCAAATCTGTGCATGTTAAAATGAAGTACAGCAAGGGTGGTTTTTAAGATCCCACAGCTGGAAAAGGTACAGTATCTCTCAGATGCTGGGAGAAGTCTATAGTCTTGCACACTTTATCAAGAAACATGAGAAAAAACCCCAATACAGGATGGTGAATATCATAACATCATAGAATATTTTAAATGCTTATATTTAATGAGTAAGCATTAATACAATATATAAATATGCATTTTGTAAGCCATTTTTAATTGCTGTTATAAGATGCAGGTGTGTGTGTGTGTGTGTGTGTGAGAGAGAGAGAGAGAGAGAGAGAGAGAGAGAGAGAGAGAGAGAAAGAGAGAGAGAGAGAGAGAGAGAGAGAGAATTATATAGTGCATTTCAAGTACTATGCACTGACAGTGGTCATATGTGCTCAGTTGCAAACCTTTGGTGACAAGTGAACTCCACTTTCCTAAGCAGCCAGACTTTCTCCAGCCATCTTCTTAGTCTTTAAAATATGGGAAATTAATTATTATTGGTCTCATCTAATAGTTGTTTTATTATCTTGGACATGTGACCCAAGTCTGGTAAAAGAGAACTTTAGGAAAATTAAGAAGGGGAAACTGAAAAATATTACCTTCCTTATAAATGAAGGACCTCCTAGAAGGTGGTAGATAGGGATCATGACAAATGAAGATACAATACATGGAGTTGTAGTAGCCATTTGGAAACAGTGAAGTGGCTGTACTAAGAACAAAACCAAGTGTTATTGATGGCATAGAAAAAAAGATGAGATGGCCTGGATCTGTCCTTGATGGCTTGGTAGTCTACAAGACTGACACTTTACACCATTTTATCCATTTAGCAGTTACTTTTGTAAAACATTGAAAACCGGAACATTTTATCATTTATTATCTGTATTTGGAAGCATCTAACTGCTGTCACCTTTACTGAAGTCTTGTTTGTGCCAATATGTGAAACTGCTCTTGTCAGAACAGTATGATATTAACTGCAGGCTTTTGGGAATCTAAAACTCCAATGGCTGGTCTCTCTGTTTATAAGATTTCTCTTCCTATGGAATTCTGGTTAGGGGAGATCAGCATTTAGATAACAAGGTAGTGTCCTGGGAAGCAATGTTTCAGGGAAGCCCCACAAGAGATGCTGCCTTTCTTATGCTCTGTGAACCAAAATCAACCGTCATACATTTGCCTCTTTCCAGCAGCTCCATGAGTACAGTGACGATGTCAACTGCATGGCCATTAGGAGTTCCCAGTATACCCTCATGGTGGTGTTACAAGTCATTCGAAGACAAACAGAAGTTCACAGAAAGCAAGGTTACTTCTTCTTCATGGCTGGATATCCAATGAAGACAAATGGGAATCCACTTCAGAGGAATGCAGAATTCCATGAGTATATTCTCACACTCTCAGAACAGTTATATAAAGAACGCTCATGTTCATGTTATAGATATGATACATATGAACCAGACAAAAAGCAAAGCTCACTCATAGTTAAGGCTCTCCACTCACTTTGTGTGGTGTGTGGTATACTTAAACAGCATGCCTATTTATATTCAATCACATATGGATGCTCTATATGAATTAGGTATCTATAATGCAGATATTTTAAATATTTGTTTACCACCAACTGTTTAACTGGGATTTCCATGAATAGAATAAAAGATGTATGTGCTAAATATACAATGTAGTCATATGAGAATCTGGTACAATTTACTATTATTTCTTTTTATGGTCCAAATAGGAAAAAACTCACTAAATTTCTTGAATATTTTTTTGTCAATTTTTCTGTCAGACAGTATATATCACACACTATTTTCAGGAAGATGGAGAAGAAATTATCTAGAGAAGGGAAGAATCCCAAAATAAGACAAATTGTCATGATGTAAAAGTAATTGTCCTTTCTTGGTAGGAAATATTTATATATTTAAGTCCAGCAAAATAAATGTAAATACTTTAAACAAACAACAACATGCCAGAGATAACAATAAACTATTTCTGAGTTGTGGAAGAGAAGAATCTGCCAGGAACAGGCATGTATATTTTTAACCATACTGCTTCAAGAGGCAGGATGTCAGTTGTTGCATCTTTAATTTTTTTGTTAATTATGGATGGAGCATTGTTGTGAATCTTGTCCTCAAAACCAAGCTCAGAAAATAAGAGCAGATGCTCATCCCTAGGTTTGGCTCATATGGGAATTGAATGGAACATATTGGTTTATAATTAATGTAATTTGTTGGATTATCTTTTGTGAAGGAGCGAAGGTAAACAACCTTGCCACATTGTGCTAATATCTTTGGAGCTTGGAGCTCCTGTAGATATAGGGGAGGAAATAAAGGATGACTGAGAAAAGGGGGGCAAAGGGCTGCTGCTGGCAGATTATGGGGAATTTGGAGATGTCTGTCACATTTAAATATACTTTAATTAATTCAAAGGGAAAAATCAGGTGTGAGACCCTAAGGAAATTTATAAGATGTGAAAAGTAGGAGTCATTAGTTATTCCATGGAGAATTTTTAGATGAATTCACTTCTCCACATGGCTCACTTTTATTGCGAAGTAAACTAGAAAGAAATATTTCCTATCTCAAAATGGAAAATTAGGCATAATGCAAAACTCATTGATTTGGCTACTTATCATTTTGTTGTTAGTAAGAAACTCAAAATGCCATTTTCTCAAGACAAGGCTTTGCACCCCTTGCCACATGCCCAGGAGTAAAAGATGTTATTGTCATTTTTGCATAAACACTTTCATGAAAAAGAGAACATTATTCTAAATCCTTTCTACATTTAGCCTAACCATAACACATGTCCTTGGGAG
>NW_022196896.1:82761257-82797865 GCF_008632895.1 Mastomys coucha
AAAAAAAATTCTGTTTTATATTATCATGGAAAACTATGTATTGTTTCATGGCAATCTTTAAACATTAATTTTGATATTGTATTTATTAACCCTTCATTAGTTGCTTGGCTTTTAAGTAAATTGAATTTGAAACTTGATGTTAGCTTTCAGAACATAAAGTTTTAATTCACCATTTTTCATGTATTCGTCTGCTTAAAAAATAAACTACTCCTCACCACCCCCTTTCTAAGAGCGCCTTTACTGTTTTAATAATGTGCATATGTATGTATTTGTATATGGGTCTGTGGATGAGAATGCAGGTCCTCAGAGAGCTCAGAGACAGTGGATCCCTGGAGATGGAATTATAGGTTACTGCGAGGCTCCTGTGCATGGGTGCTGGGAACCAAACTTAGGTCTTCTACAGGAAGGTTATGCACTTTTAACCAAAGCAATGTCTCCAGTCACATCCTTTCCAGAGCATTTTAACTATTTTAAGGCTTTAGAGTTTCCTACTCCAGTACTAATTTCAAAAGGTAGGCACACATGTGATTCAAGACTAAAAAATTTATTTAAAGATAAATGGCATGCATGTATCTTGAAAAACAGTTGCATAAATAATAATAATAATCCTATCATATTATCTGAAATGGAGTTTTCCTCTGGAAGTCTTTTTAAATCATCACAGAAAAGAGGGAAGCCCAACTTCCTTTCTATACCATTGACCAGTTCTTACCCACAAACCATTGCTTCCAACACATTAATAGGGTGCATGTTTCTCTGTCTGCTCTACTAAGCCATGGTTTTTGTTTGCTTGTTTTGAGCGCTGAAGATTGAACCCATGGCTTTAGACATACCAGACAACATTCTACAACTGAGCTATACTCCCCATCAAACCATGAATTCTGTATGCGAAGTATAATTCAGTTTGTTTACTGCTATGGCTCGGTTCTGGGTTTTTATTACAATGATAGTTCTTTGTAGTAACAGAAATATAGGCTCTCATCTGACCTAGGAATCTAATAATTAGGAGTAACTTTATTTTTTTAATCAGTTAGCATTTCTCATATTGTACTGTGATTTATGGAAGAGTAGAGATGCCAGAGAAGGTGATACTGCATTTCTTGCAGGCTAATAGTCTTCTGAACTACTTATTACAAGCGTGACAGTGTAGGAGAAAGGGCTCCCAACAGCTTAGTCTCAGGGATCGTTCATCAACTGAAAACTGGCTTGCTTGCCAGGCACACAGGAGACCTGCTGCTGCTGGTCCCTGATTTATTATTAGAAAGACACAACTGACCCAAAATTCAACAACCATGGAAATTGTACTACATAATTCACCATCAGTCTCTAGATATGGGCTTTTATGAAGTATGGTGGTCAAAGTGGAAGAAAGGTTTTAGGACCAGAATTAGTCTGGAAAGAGCCATGGATCTAAAAATCAAATATAAACAATAGATAGCCTATTTAGATATCCCTGGGCCACCACCAGGGTAAGTGAACTTACTCAAATTCTCTTCTAATCTCTATTTGCCCTATCAAGTCAGGTACTTAACTTCACATAATATAAGAAACAATAAATTAAGTAGCTTCCCCACAGCAATACCACTAATTAATGGCAGGTCTAGTTCTAAATCCTGATTGGATAAGAGAATATGCAGAAAGGAACAAAGTAATTGAAATGGTTCAGTAAAGGAAAAGGCATACTTAAGTAGGTGAAGCAGAGATAGAGAGGTGCTGCAGAGCCCAAGGCACAAAGCTTCAGGGGGAACTAGAGTAACAATGACTAAAACTACAAGAGGACCAAGGCATTCACTTAGCACTGTTTTGGATGACGAAAATGGTAGGGTTTTTCTCCAAAGATTCAGTGAGGGAAGATGACATCACAGAAGTTAGGAGAAGGTGGTGCTTTAAGGTATAGGTCTATCATAAAAAGGAAGCAGGTAAAAGGGGCTGGAACAGAATGGAGCTACGGCCATGCAAAGTCTTTCCTTGAGCTAGAGAAATGCTTAGTATTTAAATCATTAGAGGGAGAGATTGACAGGATTGGACCAAATGTATCCAGAGGGCAAGCACTCAGGAAGCTCTTTTGAGGTTGGTGAAATGTGAAGAGATGTCTGCAGAAGCAGAGAAAGGGTGAGGTGAAGAAGTAAATCAAGGAAGAATAGCCCAATTCCTTTATTTGAAGAACAAGGTGAGCGCATCACATGAGAAGAGGAATGGGGAAGGAAGGTCTGAAGGCTGCAGAAGAAACAAAGTCTGCTGCAGCTGAGAAGGCAAGGATGGGAGTCTTCCTTCCATGCTTCCTCTACAGAAACTGCATCTACAGTATCTTCCTTCCTGATCAAATAACAGAGTCATTATGTGGCTCTTACACATCCCCAGAGGACGTCAGGACAATCTGGAGGCTTGAAATGACAAAGTCTTCAGAGAAGAGGGAGAAAAAGAAGGAAGAAAAGGAAGAAAAACTGTAGACAGATTGCCCAATATAGAAATCCTGGCCCTTTTCCAAAACTACAGCATGTCATTGGCAAAAATTGGAAGTATGAGCCAGATCTCTATTCAATTCTATTTCTGCTACACTCCACTGTTTCTCATAGAACATAGGTATTTATGCATATGTTAAAACAAAAAGCTATTTAAAAAAAACCTCTATTACATGTTTACAAAGCTGTGGGAAGCATCTCCAGTACCCTTTACAGAAGCCTGACCAGTCTCTTTATTTTATTGCATACAATAAGGCATGCATTTCTTAGGATCAAAATGTTGCCAGATGGTTATTTGTGGTTGTAAATAATGAAGTTCTACTGACCTCTCATCCCTTCCGATGTAAACTCGTTTTCTAAAATACCAAATGCTCTTTAGTCTGGAGTTTTGGTT
The DNA here is from genome assembly GCF_008632895.1 of Mastomys coucha. NCBI lineage: Eukaryota > Metazoa > Chordata > Mammalia > Rodentia > Muridae > Mastomys > Mastomys coucha. The sequence continues at coordinate 82,764,114 of NW_022196896.1, forward strand.
GAGTACTAAATCACAGATAATAGAAAGTTGAACAGTGTACAGTTTCCTGGCAAATATGTGTAGTAGGTTAGTCATGCTCAGTTTGGAAAATCATCTTCTGACTATGTTCCTCTCATAGGGCTGAGAACCTTTTTTCAATTCTCAGATTCATAAGTCCTTCCACACATTACCACTGCATTCTATGGGTCTGTCCATTGTAAGAAAGATGCTTTGAGCAAATCACACATTGTTATTGTCTTGATTTAGAATACCAAATCTTATAGAGTATTTACATTGAATACTAAAGATGACTATTTTCTCCTTTGCATATTAGCAAAAACAAGCAGTAATAAAACACAATGTATACAACATCAAAGCAAAAATTATGATATTGGGGGAAATATTTGTAGGAGAGATATCAAAACCCAAGGGTGATCACATTGCTCTAAATAAAAGACCGAAGTACCAAAGGCAGAAGTGAAGTACTGAGAGTCTGACGAAGTGATATAGAATCAGTATGTAAGAAGACACACGCATCTCTACTAGCAAAAGGAAAGAACAAGTGAAGCTCAGCATTAAATGGCAAATCTTAAGTATAGATAATTTGCTAATCGCTACTAAAAATGAAGAACACCACACTTCATGGCATTGCATTTAGTAATGTTAATTTACTAAAACTTATAGCTGGGAGGGCATTTGAGAGCATATATAACAAGTGTATATATTCTTTGACCCACCAATTTCTCATTTAAATATTCAAAGGAGTAAATTGTTCATAACCACGTGGAAAGAATAGACCCAAAAAGTTTGTCATAGGATGGTTTATCAGAAGGTGAACAGTACAGCAGACTAAATGTCTATCAAATATAAGCTGTTAAGTGACTTCAGAACATGTACACACTGGCCTTCACTATTTTCCTTTACATAGATGAGGTACATTTGTGTCCATCACGTGGAAGTTCTTTTGAACATTTTTAAAGAGTGTTGAATTATAAATGCATTAAATATATGTATATATACTAAAGGTGTGAGAGCAATGTTTATTGAAAGGTATGCTCTGGTAAGTACCAAGCTATTTTCTGTTCTGAAGTAGGGTCTTAAGCAACATCTAGAACTAACTTGTACCCCTAGAGCTTGCAGGGACTAAACTACCAACCAGAGTAAACATGGAGGGATGCATGGCTCCAGCTGCACATGTAGCAGAGGATAGCCTTGTTGGTCATCAATGGGAGGAGAGGCCCTTGGTCCTGTGAGGGCTCAATGCCCCAGTGTAGGGGGATGCCAGGACCAGGAAGTGGGGTGGATGGGTTGATGAGCAGGGGAGGAGGTGGGGATAGGGGATTTTCTGAGGGGAAGCCAGGAAAGGGGATAACATTTGAAGTGTAAATAAAGAAAATATCTAATAATAAAAGAAAGAAAATGTTAATTGTGCTTCCTAGAAAAAAGGGTGAGGTTAAGGTCTTTTGATTGAAATCCTCTGTATAATTTCTGTACTGATAAAGCTCTTAATGAATAAATGCCTCACATGAAACCTTAATTAGAGCTTAAAGGAAACTACCATCTCACCAGTTCATGTTTTTCCATAAAACAAATCCAGAGAATGGAGTGCTTCAGCTAAGACCGATAAGCCAGCCTCTTGGCTTGCATATTCTATTTGTTGCCCTGACAGTGATTAAAAGTAAATAAATAAATAAATAAATAAAACAAGCAAGCAAATCCACAGAGGGAAAGACTAACGTACACATCTATGAGTAATGGAAGAGGGTTTGTGTTTGGTTTGCACTTCTTATGGTTTAGCCTATCAACCCTTTTTTCTTTTTTTTTTTTTTTTTTGGTTTTTTCGAGACAGGGTTTCTCTCTGTAACCCCGGCTGTCCTGGTACTCACTATGTAGACCAGGCTGGCCTCGAACTCGGAAATCCGCCTGCCTCCGCCTCCCAAGTGCTAGGATTAAAGGCGTGCGCCACCACCGCCCGGCTAGCCCTTTTTTCAAGAAAGAGTAGGCCAAAGTTAACTCAAGTAAGATGTGTTTGGAAGAGAAAAACCACAAAAGCCAGTGATGATCGCCAGAAGATTTACATCTGCTGTTTTCAGGAAATCTTTTGAGACCCTATGAAACATATAATTCACAGAATCTTGAGTGAAGCCACAGTAATAGCAGTAGATTTTGTGACCTGAATGCTAAGCTTCATGTCATAAATTGGACTACATTTTCAGTGCAGAGCGGAGATGTATGTTTCTAACGAGTCACAAATGCAACTGCTATAATGATGACATGCCATAGTCACAGGAGAACTGTTCAACCAGAATGGGACGTTTACAGAAAATTCAAGACTTTCTGATATGTGATGTCTAAATCTCAAATCCTTATAAATTAAGAAGTACTAGAAAAAAGTGACCAGATGCTCAGCTTCCTTTCTGGAATTTTAAGTCCATGTGTGGTGTGTGTGTGTGTGTGAGTGTGTGTATGTGTGTGTGTGTGATGGGAACCATCGCTCTGATGAGCAGAGATTTCTTGTCAGAAAATGTGTGTCTCTTCTTAAGTTGTCATCAGCCTCAGTCATTACCCATAATGCTTACATTTCAGCACTTGGCAGTTTATATGTCTTCTTGTATACAACTACATAGATTTCAGAAGTCATTCAGAAAGTAGTCCAACTGTGTTTTTCCCAGTGGAGTGTAAAAAACTCTAAGGAAAGTTTTGGGGAGCCACCTATTAAGGTCAAAAGGTTTTGAAGACAGTGGATTTGCTCACATTTATGTTCTGGCATCACCAGACTGAAAGGTAGATGACAAAAGAAATGGGGGAAAGTGGGCTGGTCTCATCATGTCCATCCATGATCACTGCTTTGCTCAATGTTTACTGTCACTTTGATACAACATAGAGTAACCTGGGAAGAGGAACCCTTGACTGAAGAATTGCCTCAATCAAAATTAACCTGTGGCCATGTGAGAGATTGTCTTGATAGATACAGGAGGGCACAGCCCCTTGTGGGTGGTCTCATGCAGAGGATGATGGGCCAAGTTTATACACGAAAGTTAGTTGAGCATGAGCCAAGGAGTGAGCCAGAAGGCAGCGTTCCTTCTTGGTTTCTGCTTCAGTTCCTGTCCTGCCTTCCTTTAATGATAGACTGTGAAATGGAAGTGCAAGTCAGATGAAAACTTCCCTCCCAAGTTGCTTTTGCTCAGAATGTTTTATCACAGCAACAGGAAGCAAACTAAAACAATCCACAAGCACCCATTCTCTAGAATGCCTTTAGCTGACCTAACACAAGAAGCATCAGAAAAAATGGGACTATTTTTCAGAAAGAAAACTACAGCACATTTTCTTTATGTTTTCCCTTTTTCTTACATCCTAATTATGATTTCTCTACTCTTTACTCCTCCCAGATTCTCCCAACCTCCCAAAACACCACCCTTTCTATATCTTATTTAAAAACAAACAGGCTTCTAAAGGATACTAACAAAATAAAAAATAATAGGATAAACCAAAAAACTAACACATCAATATTGGACAACACAAACAGAAGGGTTAGTGCTCAAGAAACAGAAACTCACTAATTTGTACACTTAGGAATTCCATAGAGACATTAAGTTGGATGCCGTGTACATATATATGCATGCACAGGGATTGCATGTGTCTGTACCAGGTCCTTTGAATATAGGATCTGTACTGATTTGAATGAAAATGGCTCCCATAGGCTGACAAGAAGTGGTAGTTTTAGAAGGTGTGACCTTGTTGGAGTAGGAAGAATGAAAGAGTGTCACAAGGGGATGGGCTTTGAGGTTTCAAATATCATCGCTCTCTTATCTCTCTTTCCCCACCTCTCTTTCTTTCCCACCCTCTCTCTCTCCCACCCTCTCTCTCTGTAGGCTGTGTATAGATTCAGATGTAAACCTCTCAGCTACTCTACAGCAACATCCTTGCAGTCATGAAGACAATGGATTAAACATTTGAACTATATACTAGACCCATATATTTTCCTTTACATGAGTTGCCATGGTCATAGTGTCTCTTCGTATCAATTGAACTTTGATTAAGACAGAATCTCCTTTCAGCTCAAGGATCTCACCTATGTACTGGCCCTGTGTATGATGCCTCAGTCTCTGTGAGTTCCTATGAGCTTTGATCAGGTTGACTTGGGTTTTTTTTGGTGTCCTCTATCCCATATGACACTTAAACTCTTTGTTCATCTTCTTCTGTGCAGTTCCCTGAGCTCTGAGGGGAGGGATTTGATGGAGACATCCATTTAGGGCTGAGTTTTTCAAGGTCTCTCACTCTTTGTAATGTGTCTAGCTGTGAGATGCTATATTTTTTCCTATCTGCTACAAGAAAAAGCTACTCAAATGATGGATGAGAAAGACATTATCTATGAGTATAGCAGAATGTCATTCAGAGTAATTTTGTTTTTTTTTAAAACAATACAATAATATTTAGTTTTACCCAAGGTCCCTAGGATATATATATATATATATATATATATATATATATATATATATATATATATATCAGTCACCCAAGCAGTGTTGGGTATGGGTTTAATCTCTTAGAGTGGTCCTTAAGTCAAATCAGATGTTGGTTGGTTACTCCTACAAGCATTGTGCCAGCATTGGACTAGCATATCTTACAGGCAGGACACACTATAGATCATAGCTTTGTGGCTGGCTTGGTTTTTACAATTCTTTTTTGGTAGCTTACAGAGTAATTTCTTGCACCAAAGATATTAGCATGTAGATATAAAAGTTCTTTGTAGGCAACAGGTCAAGCTCTCTATTGTCAGTGAATTATGTAAGTATTGTCTTAACAACATATAGCCTTGGCAACACCATGCATAGTTCGGGAATTATCATGGGACCCCTTAGGCCAATGTAACTCAATTAAATGTAACCCAATCTCAGTGCTGGAAGCTTCAATTTTCATTTAGTGGCAGGAGATGTACAGTTAGGGCTCTGTCTCCCCCATTATTTGACAATTTCATTTAGATCACTTTTATATATGTATATATTTTAGAGAGCTTCTACTGCATTATATTTCCATACAATCCTTTAAATGGTCCTCAATTTATCTGCTCTCTCCTTTGTTCCCCTCTCCTGTTCCCCCTTCCACATCACTCTCCTATTCTAGTTTCTCAAACATCCTTCCATAAGTATCTATTCATTCTCTGTGTTGTAGGGAGAACAGACCACTCTAGTCCCTTTATATGTACCTAACCTCTATGGTTCAGTGGATTTTAGCTTGATTATCAATGATTCAACAGCTAATATCCACATATTGATGAATAAATATCATATTTGTCTTTCTGGGTCTGAGTTGTCTCACTCTGGATGATTTTTTTCTAGTTCCATTCATTTTCCTGAAAATTTTATGATTTTTAAATAACTAAGTAATACTCAATTGTGTTAATGTACCATATTTTCTTTATTCATTCTTCTGCTGAGGGATATCTAAGTTGTATACAATTTTTGGCTATTATAAATAAAATAGCAATGAGCATGGTTGAGCAAGTGCCTCTCTGGTAAGATTAAGAATCCTTTGGGTAGGGGCCGGCCAGTGCCCTGAGCAGACCATGGGCTCAAGCTCTGCAGCCATTCCCACAACACCCAGAGGAAGCTTCACTCCCAGGCACTCTAACATGCCCAGGATCACAGGTGAGGAGGAAACAACATCTGTACCAACACCAGAAGTAACTGGGACCAGCAGGACCAAGTCCACAGGAACTCTGTCAGCCAGTGCCCTTAGCAGACCTTAGGCACAAGCTCTGAAGCCAGTCCCAAAACACCCAGAGGAAGCTCCACTTCCAGGTGCTCTAACAAGCCCAGGGTCACAGGACCCCAGAATCACAGGATCACAGAGACAGTTTCACTCTGAAGAGTTCTGACACAACCAGGATCAGAGGAAGGACAGGCTCCAGTCAGATTTAGCAAGGACAGGCAGCACTAGAGATAACCAGATGATGTGGTGCAAGCATAAAAATATAAGCAACACAAACCAAGGTTCCTTGGCATCATCAGAACCCAATTCTCCCACCATAGCAAGTCCTGGATACACCATCACACTGGAAAAGCAAGATTCAGATATAAAATCATTTCTCATGGTGATGATACAGGACTTTAAGAAAGACATAAATAGCACCCTCAAAGAAATGCAGGAGAACACAGGTAAACAGCTAGAAGCCCTTCAAGAGGAAACACAAAAATCCTGTAAAGAACTACAGGAAAACACAATCAAACAGGTGAAGGAAATGAGCAAAACCATCCAGCATCTAAAAATGGAAATAGAAACAAGAAAGAAATCAGAAAGAGAGACAACCCAACAGAATACAAGAGATAGAAGAGAGAATCTCAGGGGCAGAAGACACTGTACTGGCTGGTTTTGTGTGTCAACTTGACACAGGCTGGAGTTATCACAGAGAAGGGAGTTTCAGTTGGGGAAGTGCCTCCTTGAGATTCAGCTGTGGAGCATTTTCACAATTAGTGATCAAGGGGGTAGAGCTCCTTGTGGGTGGTACCATCCCTGGGCTGGATGTCTTGGGTTATATAAGAGAGCAGGCTGAGCAAGTCAGAAGCAAGCCAGTAAGAAACATCTCTCCATGGCCTCTGCATCATCTCCTGCTTCCTGACCTGCCTGAGTTCCAGTCCTGAATTCCTCTGGTGATCAACAGCAATGGGGAAGTGTAAGTTCAATAAACCATTTTCCTCCCAACTTGCTTCTTGGTCATGATGTTTGTGCAGGAATAGAAACCCTGACTAAGACAAATTGGTACCAGGAGTGGGGTATTACTGTGACAACCTGACCATGTTTTGGGGAGGACTGTGGAAGGACTTTGGAACTTAAAACTAGAAGACCCACTGGTTGTTAAGAACTCTGTGCGATGTTCTGTAGGAGCTTGAAAGATCATGTTGAGAACAGTACAGAGATGGAGGCCTGGTTTGTGAAATTTCATAGGGAAGATTAAAGACTCTTATCAGGACCATGTTGTTTTGATTGTGAAGATTAGATTTGATTGTTCTGGTTAGCAGGGGCTGAAGTATCAGCTGTGTTTAACAAGATACCAGAACTACTAAAGTGAAAACTTAGCATTACTGGGACTATTGATGCTGGTTAGCTGGAGCTAAGAAATTAGTAGTGATTAAGAAGAGAATAGCATCATTGAGATGACATCTTCTGGGAAGTGTTTTCTGAGAGCACAAAGAGGCTGTGTTCCAGAGATAGCCAAGGTTGTACCTTGTGCTTCAACAGGACTTGGAAATGTGTAAGAGTCACCCAGATGGTACTGGTTTTGACAGGATGAAGGGGTCATGAAGAGCAGCTGAGGCTCGGCACAGTGAGAGGCCATGGAAGGCCATTGATGAAGGTGCAACCTCAGTTTGCAATTGATGGCCCAGGACTGAAGGTGTCATGCAAAGGAGTTGAGGCTTGGCACTGTGAAAACAGTCTATGAGAGGCTATTGGTAAAGCCTAGTTACTGCAGTGTTTTAGGAATGCCAGTACCATGCAATGACCACCAAGGACAGCAGCAGCAGTGGAGTACAGGCATCTGGAGCCTAGAAGACAAGCTGTGTGCTACAAAGGGCAGAGCTGGAGAAGTGACCAAAGCCCTTAGAGGAGCCTAGAAGATGGTGAGTTGGATCCCAGACATTGGTTTTGCTTTTGATTGTGACTGTGCCCTGATATTTTTCCCTCTTGAAGGAAGAAAGTATTTTAGTGGAGCCCCCAGTAAGAGACCTTGAATTTTAAAAGGTATTGGACATTTTAAATTGATTGAACTTTTAATATGTAAAGACTGTGGGACTTTAGATCTTGAGGATGAATAACAAAGTAAGGGTTGAGGCTTAATAGTGAAGTGTTTGTGTGTCAAGTTGACAAGGGGTCAGTTGTATTGTCTGGTTTTGTGTGTCAACTTGACACAGGCTAGAGTTATCACAGAGAAGGGAGTTTCACTTGGGGAAGTGCCTCCATGAGATCCAACTGTGGAGCATTTTCACAATTAGTGATCAAGGGGGTAGAGCTCCTTGTGGGTGGTGCCATCCCTGGGCTGGAAGTCTTGGGTTCTATAAGAGCAGGCTGAGCAAGCCAGGAGAAGCAAGCCAGTAAGAAACATCTCTCCATGGCCTCTGCATCAGCTCCTGCTTCCTGACCTGCCTGAATTCCAGTCCTGAATTCCTCTGGTGATCAACAGCAATGGGGAAGTGTAAACTCAATAAACCCTTTCTTCCCCAACTTGCTTCTTGGTCATGATATTTGTGTAGGAATAGAAACTCTGACTAAGACAGACACCATAGAAAACATTGACACAACAGTCAAAGAAAATGCAAAATGCAAAACGATCCTAACCCAGAACATATAGGAAATAAAGGATGCAATAAGAAGACCAAACCTAAGTATAATAGGTATAAAAGAGAGTGAAGACTCCCAAGGTCATGGGCCAGTAAATATCTTCAACAAAATTATAGAAGAAACCTTCCCTAACCTAAAGAAAGAGATGGCCATGAACATACAAGAAGCCTACAGAACTCCAAATAGACTGGACCAGAAAAGAAATTCCTCTTGTCACATAATAATCAAAACACCAAATGCACTAAACAAAGAAAAAATTTTAAAAGCAGTAAAAGAAAAAGGTCAAGTAACATATAAAGGCAAACCTATCAGAATTATGCCAGACTTCTCACCAGAGACTATGGAAGCTAGAAGATCCTGGGCAGATGTCATACAGACCCTACAAGAACACAAATGCAAGCCCAAGATACTATACCCAGCAAAACTCTCAATTAACATAGATGAAGAAAACAAGATATTCCATGACAAAACAAAATTTACACAATATCTTTCTACAAATCCAGCCCTACAAAGGATAATAGATGGAAAACATCAACATAAGGAGCAAAACTACACCCTAGAAGAAGCAAGAAAGTAATCTTTCAAGAAATCCACACAAATCTAATTCTACTTCTTACAACAAAAACAACAGGAAGTGACAATTACCTTTTCTTAATATCTTAATATGAAAATTAATATTACCACCATATCCTAATTGATTGAAATCCAAATATATTAGGAATTAGAAATTTGTTGATTGTCATCCAATGGTCTCTCTAATTTGGTAGTTGGAGAAATAGGTCCAACATTGTAAAATCTCTATACACTTCCAGCTTGTTTGTGACATTGTCTTGCTGTGTATAACATAAGGGTCTTGTAATCTTTCTTCTCCTATCTCAGCCTCTCTATTAGTATTCTTGTTTATTTCATGTTTTTACACTATACTATTGTTTTCAGAACAGCTTACATATTTTAAAAGTATTTATATACCCAGAAGAAATGTAGACAATTAAATTGGGAGGGGGTTTGTAAGAAAACAACAAAGTGAGACTGAATTTTTTGCTTGATGTGTGTAACTCTTATATCAAGTTACCACAGTAAGAGCCAAGATTTTAAGCTATACTAAATACAAAACAAAAAAACAAACAAAAATACTTAATATATTTATGTTCATTTAAGAAAATATTAGTAGTGATGTATTATTTTGAAATATACAGTTAATACATTTGGAGTTATTTAAAATTTATATTGAGAAAAATATATTTGTTTGTATTTTCAGTATTGCCATAGACAAGCATCTACATAAGACTGTTAAATTGATTTTTGTTTTATATCAAACAACTTTTATAATACTCATTTTTATTGTTATAATGTTTTATAAATTTTAAAGAATATTACAAAGAAGATATTGTAGATATTGAAGAAGGATCTCTGGGAGGAGTTGGGGTACAAAAAAAAAAACCAAGGATGTGATTTAATTCTACTCCTTTAAAACATGTTTTTAAATGTTAACAAATTCAGATAAATTGAAATCAGGTAACTTTTCTCATCATATTGCAATAAAACTTAAAAAAAAAAAAGAATCCTTTGGGTATATGCTCAAGAGTGGTATAGTTGGATCTTGAGGTAGATCATTTCCCAGCTTCCTCAGGAACTGCCACACTGATTTCCATAGTGGCTGCACATGTTTGCACTCCCCCAAACAGGAGATGAGTGTTCCCTTATTCCACATCCTCACTAGCATTGGCTGTCACTTCTGTTACTGAGTTTTAGCCATTCAGGTGGGTATAAGATGAAATCTCAAAGATGTTTTGATTTGCATTTCCCTGCTGGCTGAGGGTGCTAAGCATTTCTTTAAGTGTTTCTCAGACATTTGAGTTTCCTCTTTTGAGAATTCTGTTTAGATCTTGCTTAATTTTCAAATTAGGTTATTTATTTTCTTTGTATCTATCTTTTTGTGTTCTTTATATATTTTGGGTACTAGTACTCTATCAGATGTGGAATTGGTAAAAATTATTTTCCAATATTGTATCCTTTGCCTCACAGGAGCTCCTCAGTTTCCTGAGGACCCAATTATTAATTGTTGATCTTCGTGCCTATGGTATCTTTTCAGAAAGTCTTTCTGTATGCTAAGTTCAAGGCTATTCTCCACTTTCTCTTCTTCACTGAAATCAATTAAACAGAAACAAATGATAAAAGATCAATGAACCAAAATGTTGGTTTTGAAGAAAATTGATAATATTGGCAATTACTATCTAAATTAAGTAAAAGGCAGAGGGAGAGAATATTCCAAATTACCAAACTTAAAAATGAATCAGATTCAGTGTATCTGGTTTTACATTGAGGTCTTTGCTATACTTGAAGTTTTGACAGAGTGATAGATATAAATCTATTTACATTTTTCTACAGGCTGACATCCAGTTAGACCAATACCATTTGTTGAAGATGCTTTTTTTCTGATGACTATTTGTAGCTCCTTTATGAATATAAGGTATTCCTAGCATAGTTGTGTGGACTTATGTCTGGGACTTCATTTCAATTCCATTGATCAATGTGTTAGTTTTTATTCTAACGCCATGATATTTTTATTATTAATGGCCTGTAGTATAACTTAAACTCAGGCATGGATGTGGTACTTACAGCAGTTCTTTCATTACTCAGGATTAGATTAGCTATCCTAAGATTTTGTGTTTCCATTTGAAGCTTAAAATCATCCTTCAAGATTTGTGAAGGCTATTGATGGGCATTGATTGAATCTGTAGTTACTGTCTGTAGGATGGCTGTTTTTACAATATTAATTTTATCAATCCATAAATGTGAGAGATCATTACATCTTCTGACATCTTCAGTTTCATTCTTCAGTGTCTTAGTGATTTTATTACAGAATTGTGTTATTTACTTGGTTAGAATTACCCATGAATGTTTTACTATTTGAGGCTCTTGTGAAAAGTATTGTTTCCTGATATTTTTCTTAGACCCTTTGTCATTGTATATAAGAGGGCCACTGATTCCTGAGAATTAACTTGTGTCCAGCGCAGTTGCAGAAAGTATTTTTCAGCTGAAGGAGGTTCCTGGTGGAACTGTTGTGCTCACTTAAGTATGCTATCCCAACATCTGCAAATAAAGACAATTTCTTTCCCATTTGTATTCCCTTGATCACTTTCAGTTGTTTTATTGCTCTAGCTAAGTCTTCAAGTATATACTGAATAGATATGCAAGGAATGGTCACAATTGTTTGTTCCTGATTTGAGTTTTTCTCCATTTAAGTTGATGTTGACTAGGGGTTTGCTATAAACTGCCTTTATTTTTGCTATTTCTCTTATATCCCTACTCTCTGCAGGACTTTTATCATGAAGGACTGTTGGGTTTTATCAAAGGCCTTTTCTCCATCTAGTGAAATAATCATGTGGTTTTAATCTTTCAGTTTGCTTATACAGGATTGTAATTATCAACTTACATATGTTGAACTATCTCTAAATTTCTAGGATGAGGCCAACTTGATAATGTTGGATGACTTTTATGTGTTCTTAAATATTTGGTTTGCAAGTATGCTATTTAAATTTTGTCTGTTCTTTTTTTTTTTTTGGTTTTGGTATTGTGGTTTTGTTTTTGTTTTGCACCTTTGTTTCTAAGGAAAATGATTTGTAGCTTGCTTTCTTTGTTCAGTCTTTATATGGTTGGGTATCAGGATAACTGTAGCTATTAAAACAGGCTGGCAGTGTTCCTCTGTTTCTATTTTGTGGAATAATTTGAGGAATATTGCCATTAACTCTTCTTTGAATGGCTTGTAGAATTCTGTGCTAAAATCATTTTGCCTTGAGTTTTTTTGTCAACTGGGAAACTTTTCATTACTGCTTCTATTTTACCAGGAGTTATATGTCTGTTTAACTTGGTTTTTTGTTGTTGTTTTGTTTGATTTGGTTTGGTTTCTTTGTTTTTTTTTAATCTTGATTTTAACTTTTGGTAAGTGATATATATATCAAGAAAAATTTCCATTTATTTTAGATTTTCCAATTTGGTGGAGTAAAGGTTTTTAAAGTATGTTCTTATGATTATCTGGATTTCCTTGGTATCTATTATTATGTATCCATTTTTAATTTCTAAGTTTATTGTTTTGATAGTCTCTCTCTCTCTGTCTCTCTCTCTCTTTCTCTGCCTTTTAGTTAGTTTGAATAAGGTTTGCCAATATTATTGATTTTCTATTTAAAAAAAACACTGTGTTTCATTAATTCTTTCTGTTATTTTTCTTTTCTTTCTGTTTTATTGATTTCAGTCCTGAGTTTGATTATTTCCTGGCATCTCCTCCTTTTTGGCATGATTTCTTCTTCTGTTTTAGAGCTTTCAGGTGTACTGTGAAGTTACTAATCTCTCAATCTATTTATTCATTTATTTGTTTGTTGTTTGATGTAGGCATTTAGCGCTAAGAACTTACCTTAGAAACACCTTTACTATGCCCATAAATTTACGCTTGCTATGCATTCATTTTCATTCATTTATAGTAAGTCTTTTAATTTCTTTCTCAATTTCTGTCTTGATCCATTTTTGTTCAGTAGTGAGTCCTTTAGTTTCCGTGAGTTTGTAAGTGCTCTTTGGTTTCTGTTATTTTTGGGATCTAGCTTTAATCCTTGCTGTCAGATAGAATTCAAAGTGTTACTTCAATTTCCTTGTATCTCTTGAGACTTGTGTCCATATGTGATCAGTTATGGAGAAAGTTCCATGAAGTGCTGAGAAGGTATATTCTTTTGTATTTGGTTGAGATGTTCTGTATATAAAAGTTAGGTCCATTGAGCTTATAACATCAGTGAACATTTCTCTCTTTAGTTTCTGTCTGGATAAGCTATTCATTTTTGAGAGTGGGATATTGATGTCTCCCACTATCAGTGTGGCAATGTCAATATGGTAGTAGTATTTATTTTACAAACTTGGGTGCCCTTATATTTGGTACATAGATATTGAGAACTGCAATGTCCTTTCTATGGACCTGTCCTTTGATGACTATGCAGTGTCCTTCCCTATTTCTTCTGATTAGTTTTAATTTGTAGTCTGTTTAGTCAGGTATTAAAATGCTACATGAGCTTAGATTTATATGCCTGGAATACTGTTTCCTATTCTTTTATCCTGAAGTGATGTCTATTCTGAATGTTAAGTTGTGTTTCTTCAGCAGAAGGATGAATCCTGCTTTTATGTAGATCCTGTTAGTCTGTGTCAGGGTTTTTTTGTGGGAAAAATGGTAATCAAGACCACAGATGTTGAGAGATATTTGTTGATTCCTGTTACTTTTCTGTGTGTGTGTGTGTGTGTGTGTGTGTGTGTGTATGTGTGTGCACCTTGAGCATGTACCATGTGTGCGAACATGTGCTTCTCTCTTGATTTTTCTGATTTAGGATTATTTATTCCCTGTGTTTTCAGGGGTGTAGTTAACCTCTTCACATTGAAGTTTTCCTTCTAGTAACTTCTGGATTAGTAGGTAGATATTGTTTAAATTTCATTTTATCATGGAATATTTTATTTATTTATGATGATTGAAAATTTTTGCCCAGTGGTCTGGGTTGACATCTGTGATCTCTTACAGTCTGTAGAACATCAATGTAGGCTCTTCTCACTTTTAGGGTCTCCACTGAGAAGTCAGGTAGTATTCTCAAAGAGTCTGCTTTTATGTGTTAGTTGGCATTTTCCCCTTGCAGCTTTTAATATCTTTCTTTCTTCTGTACATTTAATGTTTTGATTATTATGTGCTGAGGTCACACATATTTCTCTGGGTCTGTCTAATTTGTATTCTGAATGCTTCTTGTACTTTAATAGGCATACCCTTCTTAAGGTTAGGAATTTTTTTGTTGTTGAAGATATTTTCAGTGCCTTTGACCTGAGTTTCTTATTCATCTAGTCTTATTATTCTGAGAATTGGTCTTTTCATTGTGTCCTCAGTTTCCTGGTTACTTTGTTCCATGAATTTTTAGGTTTAACATTTTGTTTCAGTGTGGTAACTATTTCTTCTATTGTGTTTCAATGCCTGAGATTCTGCCTCCATGTCTTGTATTCTGTTGACTCAATTTGCCTCAGAAGTTCCTGTTAAGAGGTCCTAAAATTTTCAGTTTTTTTTTTTTTGATTCTATATACACTTTCAGGTCAAAATGTTATATATATTTCTTTCCTTTTCTGTATGTTTTCATAAATTTTTTTAAGGGATTTATTTATTTCCTCTTTAAGGGCCTCCATAATATTCATAAAAACCATTTTAAGGCCTATTTCTTGTGTCCTGGCTATATTGCAGTTCTCAGGGCCTGCTGTGGTAGGGCTAGACTCTAGTGGGGGGACATTGTCCTGACTATTACTGTTTTTACAGTGGAGTCTAGGCATCTGAGCATGAGACAATTTTAGGTGAGGATATCTGGTCTTGTCTAAGTTGGGTGACTGTCTTGTTCCTTAGTTTCTGTTGCCCACGCTAAATGCTGATGGTTTAGAACAGTCTTGTGACTGTATTTCATGGTAGAAAACCTTCTAGGATCCTGATAGGTGTGGCCACTGGAGAGTGCAGGTAAAATATGTTTCTAGGTATTGGGAGCTGACACAGGGATGGGCATAGACTACAGAGGAGCTGACAGCAGGGTTCCACCAGGATCTGCTTAGTGGTCTGGTATGGGAGCAGAGTGAGGAGAGGCTGCAGCAGATGGTCTGCTACAGATCTGGGGGTGAGTCTTGGGATTGGACTTGGGAGAACGGAGGGAGAGGTGAGGATCTACAGTTAGCCTTCTGGCTTTCTCACTAGAGTGGCTTTGGATTCCCAGGAAACTGCTTCAGGAGTTGGAGGATGGGATAAAATGAAGACTGAGGGAGGGAGAAATTTGGAGGGAAAATCTGGAGCTGGGATGATGGAAAGGAAAAGGGGGTTGTAGCACATGATGTGGTAGAGAACATAGCAGTCTCTTTCTTGTAACATCCAGCCCCTCCCAATGCAGACCACGACTACCATGAAAACTGAGGAAATTTCATGGGGGAGGGGTGAAAAGAATGTATGGATCCAGAAATAAAGGGGAGTATGTTGAAGTGCTATCTTGTATGACTACAGCATGTATGGACTGTGCTTAACTATTTAAGCTATGATTTCCTGAACAAAACCAATTCAGCCAAAATTCTGGCACAGATGGATGGAGGACCTCCCCCATTCCCTACTGTGGAGCTACTGGCAGTTGATAACTCTCAGGACAGGAGGATTTATACTATTTTGAATCTGTGGCCTCTGCTGCTAGGTTGCCACCCTCCAGTGGATGGTCCCACACTCAACTCTACAAGAACAATACTGCCTGAACATGGATTATCAAAATGGGGGTGGGCTCAGGTTTGGAGAGTGCCATGTTTGAGGTTATTTTGAAGTAATTAGAGGGTAAAATGACATGTATATGATCATGTCTCATTACATATGAGCATGAAATTCTCAAGCAGAAGGAAATGTTAATATTTAAAAAAGAATTCTAATATCTGGTAGTAGCTTGTGAAGTGCTTGTATGCCTGCATGACTGTATTAGGAAATGTTTATAAGGACAGTTTTATAAGAAACTTCCAATCTTTTTTTGTTAAGTTTAGCAATTGGCTTTTTTTAACTTAAAAAAATAGCACATATTATTAAATAATAGTCATGGCAAAATCCTCCCTCAAAGCATATCCTATAATAGTTACTACTGCCTTATTTCCAACCCTTTTCTGATCCACAGCTAAATCTTTATTTGTCAAATTTTTTGTCAAAAAGAAAATGGAAAACAAGCTCTTTCTTGGCTGAGACAATGAATTCTTAGCAATTAACATAATAAAAATAAATTCACCTTTTATTGACTTACACAGACTACCATAACAGGGAAACAGCCTTTTTTCTTTTCATATGCATCTCAAGTAAGTGTGGAACACATGATTTATGTGATCATGGGATGTTTACTCTCTTTCCCACAATGCTGCATTCCAGAGGTGAAAGGATAGACTACAGTCGCCTCACTTTTAGGTTGACTGATTTGAGAAGCCGAAAAATCTTTTATGATAACCACCCTGAAATCTTCCCTGTTTAAAGCCAAAACTCATATCTTACAATTGCTTTGTGTTGAGTTTGCAGAACTATTGACTAGTTGTGAAGAAGCTGACCTAATAAGTGAGAGGGTAGACCAACACTGAGATGTAGTCGGATTATATACACAAGCTGCCCAGCTAAGGAAGAAGGAAGAGAGCAGGATGTAAAGGCTATTCAAGTTTTGAAGACTTAAAAGTTCACACTGAGGAGGGACATTGCACAACTGGTGCCTTTTGGTGCCCGAGAAAGCTGGTTCTCTAGTGGTTGAGACAACTGCAATTGGATTTAGAACATTGCTCATACAGCTGCTGTCATGGTAAAGTCTGATGTGGCTTACACAAGAACAGACCAGAAGTGCACCGAAAATGTCATGAGAGGAGACCATAAGATGTAGGATGGAGTCAGGAAGTGATAAGTTGTCCGTTGTCCATCCTTGTCCTCTGTTTAGTGCCCTTTGCTGCCTGAACAGGATTGATTCAGCAGTTTAAGCACTATTAGCAGAGTCCCTACACCAGAGTCATAAAACGATTTGGAAGGGGACCTTGGAGGTAAAAGAAAATAGCTTATGAACTGGCATACAACTTTTTTTAAAAAATGGTTTTCCAATTGCTTGTTAGTCCTAAAAGAAATCAGAAAATAATGGAAAAAGCTAAATCCTTTTCCAGAGTTATCATCTCTTTCAAATAATTGATTTATCAAATACCAGAATTTTTAAAAAGTAATAATAATTTGACTTACAGAAAGTTTTTTGAGATTCATTCAACTGAAATCCCCACTTCCTACTTTTCTTCCACAGATATTTATCAAATATCTGATGAATATCAGAGAACTCTAAGGTGCTTGGAATATACCAGGGACTCAAAGAGATGATACTTTTACTTTCTTAAAAGATGATTTCTTTACACATGTAAGTTTCATATCAACAATCAGCAGTTGATTTTTTGAATATATTTTCCATAGTCTGCTATTCCTTACACTAACTATTATGAATCGAGACCCATATAGGAGATCGTGAGATGCTAGGACTACATTCAAGTGCACCACCCATTTTTTCAGCTCACTCTCAGATATAATTTGCCCAACATTTTTTTGGTATATCTAAGACTATGTAGTTGTATATTACAAGTGATCAAAGATCTTCAAAAATCTTTCTACTTCAATAAACCATACTGACAACCACATCATAAAAAGACATATGCCACTCTTCCTTTTCATCTACTGTCCAATAAGATGTAAAAGTAAATTTTCAGTTCTGGAGCTGGGCTTTGAGTTGAAAGCCTTACATATGCTAGGCTAGCACTCTCTCAATGACCTAAGGTAAGTCTGGTATAAGGGAAGGAAACACGGGGTGATGTTAAAGAACATTTAACAGCTAATACATTTTCTTTAATGCATATTTAATAGGCATGTAAAACATAGTAATAATTTATAATCTTTTTTCCTCTTTTTTTTTCTTCTTTTTTCTTGGTTTTTCGAGACAGGGTTTCTCCGTGTAGCCCTGGCTGTCCTGGAACTCACTCTGTAGGAGCAGGCTGGCCTCAAACTCAGAAATCCACCTGCCTCTACTTCTAGCGCTGGGATTAAAGGTGTGCACCACCACTGCCCAAATTTATAATCTTAAATTTAGTGTCTAGACAGTTTAAAATCATCTCTTTTTACCTATACAAACTAAAAACTTCTCTACCTTAGGCTTAGCTTATAATAGTTATAAGCTAAGTTGTCAGAACTATTATGGTAATATGTCTACATATATTAATTTTACAGGTACTCAAAAAACTTCATATATAGCAAGTGTAGATTGTAACACTCCCCTCCAAAACATAGTCTCAATCATCTTCTCAAAGACCATAAAAGAACCTAAGATAGATGTTACATTATTGTAGTTTTAACATCTTTAGGAGGAAGTCCAACTGTAAAAATTTGTGGAAGCAAAACGAGTTAAATTTCAACATAAACCTGTGTCAACAACTACCTCAGAATTTCACATAATATTTACTTTAATTAAGGCTTGATACTCATGTTTTTTTTCATAATTAATCATAAATGTACAAAGAATTTTCAGCTCTCTTCACAGTGTTGCTGTGGTACTGTTCTCATACTTGAAGTGATCTTGCTTGTACTTAAAAATAGCCTCTTGCCTTTGAATGTGCCTCCCTCCCTGACACATAGGCCTGAACTGGGCCCCAGGTCTTCCTCCTGCTCTTATGTTGCAAAGACAAAGGACTTGAAGTGTGTCCATCTGGTAGAGCATAAGTAGAAGGCCACTCATAGCCAGACATGCTACTCTGTGTCTTCCAAGAAAGGAGGAACGATTTTTTTCATGCGTAGTGAAATGCTACCCAATCTTCTTTGTGATTACATAACCCTGAAAATCCTCACCCAGCTTAAGACTTCTATTGAGTCACATCTCGGTGTCTTCTGACTGTCCCTATACAGCCACCATCACCCAACTTCCACCATGTCCCTCTGACTGGCAATGTCCTTTCAGCACTGACTACTGACTGGACTGAAGGAGAGAGACCCCAGCTAATTGTGGACAATTTTATTTCTAAACCTGTGAGCATCACTGCTGAATCCTTTTCCTTCTGGCCATCCATGCTGCCAAAGGCTAGTAAATGCAATCCATTTTAAAGTAGATTTTTTTCCTGACATAAAACAACATTCAAGTTTCTGGGAGAAGCCATAGTTTCAACTGTGTCCTTCAATCATCTTGGATTTTCATAAGTGAATGAACACTGGGCAGCTCCTATCTTTTCCAAACTTCTAATTGACCATTGATTTATGTTTCGTTCTAGGACTAGGGTATGAAGTCTTTTTAATATAATATTGTCATTTATATATAACAAATAAAAGTATAAATAATGTTTTCTGGGGTAACGAAGGCTAATAGTGAGAGTGAAGAGGTGGAAATAGGGTGAGTCTACAGGGTGGACCTGACTAAAAGACACAAGACACTTGTCTAAAATATTTTTATGGAACTATGTACAATGATTGTATGCCAACCCCTCCCTTTTTTTTTTTTCTTTAAGAAAGAAAAGACATTCTTCCTACAAACAAACCCTGCCAATATGGAGTTTACTTTTCTAATCACACGGGTAGGCTGCCTGTTGTTGGAATGGTTGGAAAGTGGGAAACAGCGGAACTTGGAAGAAAAACAGACTCAGAGTTTTGTTTAGCAGGCAAGATTATTAAAAATAAAATCCCTTTGTAGCCCGTCATCTCAGGGTTATGAAACTCAGTAGCATGTTTTTTTTTCTCTTTTCAAATGATTTTTGTTTTTAATAAGTTTGGCTAAAAGAATGAATGCTTTTGGCGAGGTCAGCTTGAACTTGTGGCTTTCCTCGGCTATTGGGGTCTACACCTCAGAGACTTGTCTCTGTTTTTACTGGAAGTCTCCGTGTTGTTGACTGAGCTGGCAGCTGCCTTGTGAGAGCACTGGAGCCCTTTAATGTTTTCTTTTTTTGGTCTCTTTTGCTGTTTAAATGACTTGAGGATAAATTTGGTGCCTTGGATAGATAAATAAATCTGACAAAATTATAAATGACTGAGTTAACTGAAGCAGGAAGGGAGAAATAATAGAGAATTAATTCTAAAAAGAAAACACACCCCTTGGTAAAAATGCATGAAACCATAACAAAGACAAAGACACTTTAGAAAAAAAAAGTCAATATTTTAAAGAAAGGAAACAGTCAATTCTTCCTCATGCCAAAAAGAAAAAAAAATAACAAAGAAGCCACTAAGAAGCTCATGGTAGTTCCATACACTTGATAGAAAGGTTGACTTTCTACTTTTAGGAACATTTCATGTACTTTAATGTACAGCCAATGAATATTAGTATATTAACTTAATATAAAGGTATGTATTTTCATTAGAAACAGAGTGAACAAACACTCAATTATTGGAACACTATGTGCTACAGAGACTCTAATCTGTGACAAAAAAAAAGAAAAGTTGACTTTTACAGATTTAGAGTTGCTATAAAAAGGATTCCTAAGTAAGGTGGTGGTGGCACAAGCCTTTAGTTCCAGCATTCAGGAGGCAGAGGCAGGTGGATCTCTGAGTTTGAGGCCAGCCTGGTCTACAGATCAAGTTCCAGGATAGCCAGAGCTCCACAGAGAAACAAAAGAAAGAAAGAAAGAAAGAAAGAAAGAAAGAAAGAAAGAAAGAAAGAAAGAAAGAAAGAGAGAAAGAGAGAAAGAAAGAGAGAGAGAGAAAGAGAGAAAGACAGAAAGAAAGAAAGAGAGAAAGAAAGAGAGAGAGAAAGAGAGAGAGAAAGAAAGAAAGAAAGGAAGAAAGAAAGAAAGGAAGAAAGTAAGCCCTAGGCTGTGTCAAAATCAGAATATTCATCTGATGCTAGTGACATGCAGTGTCTATGCACGAGTTGTGTATTCTCAGAAGGGTGTGTTGGCTGACTGAGAGTGAGTGATGTTGAACACATATGTCCTTCTTAGGCGTCAGGAGAGAACTATCATCTAAAGTAATTATCATCTAACTCCACAATTATTTTTCAAATATAGTCTTCTTTTCCTTTTATTTGTTGGCAACTCTTTTTGAGACTCGGGATCCTCAGATTATTTCGCACTTACCAATTCTTTACCTGGAGCAACAAGAAGCTGCCCTTTTATCATTCATGTAGTGTTTATTTATAAAGAGTATTTAAATAATATTTGAAAAAAATTCTTCATGCCCTGGTAGACATTTAAATAGTTTCAATTATAAAGTAACTCAAACTGTGGTTTTAAAGCTACTTACTTATTGAGTGTATGTGTATGTTTGTATGTTGATTACATGTTACCCATACATATGTGGAGGTCAGAGGATGAGGAGCAGGAGTCAGTTGTTTTGTCCCAGGTAGATTCCAAGTATTGAACTTGGAGAATCAGTATTGACAGCAGGTGTCTTTACTTACTGAGCTATCTTACTAGATCAAAACTGACAGCTTTTGAAACATGTATTATTGATCCATGCATTTGTATCCATGTATATGTGTGTGTGTGTATAATAGATAGATAGATAGATAGATAGATAGATAGATAGATAGATAGATAGATAGATAGATAGGGAATGGCTCTAGAAGCATAATTAAATTTTTGAGTTAATTCCAAATATTGAGAAATGCATAAGCAAGTATCAAATTAATATGGATATCATATTCTGATATCTAAGGTGACAATAATAATTTCCTCATGTAAACTTTTGGAGATTAAATTAAATAGGTTGAAAGGTTAGACAATGCCTGGTAAACAGTAGGTGTTCAGATAGCATGATTCTGAGCCTCTGCTCCTGTTTCCTTTCATGAAAGAGACACCCCTTATAATGGACAGCACGTGGACCTTGGAGGGCTTCATCATACTTTGATACTCTGAGTATTTCTCCA
The DNA here is from genome assembly GCF_008632895.1 of Mastomys coucha. NCBI lineage: Eukaryota > Metazoa > Chordata > Mammalia > Rodentia > Muridae > Mastomys > Mastomys coucha. Next base: position 82,785,839 of record NW_022196896.1, read on the forward strand.
GCTTGCAGTTCTTAACCTTAGCCAAGAGACTCCCTAAAGGCTAGATTCCCAATCTGTAAAGGAAAGCAGTCCTTGCCTTATAAGGTGCTTGTGATTGTTGTGAATACAGATGGAAAGGCTGCACCTTAGGCATGACCGGGGCTCACCAGTCTCTCAGAGTTCAGTCTTTTAACAAGAACCATACGACGAGTTTAAATTAATATTATACACACTAAGTTTTCTGGGACCACTTCTAACTATTACTAGTCATTTGGCTATTCCATTTCATTTTAAAGATATCTGTAAAGAATATTATTGGATTGGCTTTGGCTTTCTGTATGTGCCTCTAGAGCAGTGGTTCTTAACATTCGGCCACAGCATACATACAAGATATCCTGCACATCATATGTCTATATTATAATTCATAATAGTAGCAAAATTACAGTTGTATGATAGTAGTGAGATAATTTTATGGTTGTGAGTCACCACCACATGGAAAACCACAACTGGGCTCCATGCAAAGATCAATGGATGGTGAGGACCACAATCCCAATAGTTACATCTGTATCATGGCTCCTGAAACTGTGGCTCAGGGAACATCCTGGAAAAGGGATGCAGAAAGACCATATAACCAGAGGACCAGAAATTCTGCCGTCGTACAGTTTGCCCTAGAAATGAATACAGGAGGGAGATCAGAACAATAACAGTATCAATAGATAAGGAGACCATGGAACACTTAGACTGTGAATCCTGGATGGAGGAAGTACATCACTGGGAGCAGACTTTGACAGTTCTACCTCCAGAGTTCACTTGCTCTGTTTCTTGCTCATGGATAAAAATGTGATCAGCTTCTTGCTCCTACCAGCTTCTGCTAGTCTGTCCCTGACATAATGAACCCTAGCCCTCTGGAGCCATATACCAAAATAAACATTCTTCCTTGAATTGCTTCTAGTCATGGTATTTTATCATAGCAATAGGAAAGTAACTATTGTGATGGGTGAGGCAGAAAAATAAAACAATGGAACTACGTGGATCAAAACTGCAAAGGACAACTATTTATCTTTTATTCTCATGTATAAATTACATGGCAGCACTCTTTGTTTCTACAGGTCTTAATGCAATTTGGCAACTCTGGGTCATATCTTTAAATACAAAATAGATCATACAAAAAATAAGTACTGCAGAGAGAATTATTCAAACCTGTCCAGTTCATCTGTTGGTATATAATTGAATCCAACAGCACAGTTCCATCCAGGTAGGCAGATACCTTAATAAGAAAGCAACACATCTTTGTTATTAGTTAGAACATCTAATAAGAAATGAATAAATCTAATGCTGAAATAATTGGTAATATGCTTTCAGTTTTTTCAAATCAAAACCTGTAAAAGAAGATTACTAAAAGCTGTTTTAAAAGATATGTCATGACCTGCTTCTGTGATATAGAGTTTTACTAATTCACACCACAAAAGAAACAAACAACCCTAAAACCAATCAGACCCCAATTTTGCTTCTGTATGACAACAAAATTGCCAAAGCCTTTGCTTCAACATGATTGTTACTGGAGATACTCTGCTCTAAAAGATGTGTATGCCTACTGCCAGAAAGCTCCCTTCCTTCCTAGGGCAGAGCCTGAGTAGCGGCCATCTTGCTTAGGGGCAGCCACTTAGTCTACTCCCTAGAGATCGTGTTCTTTCCCACACATTTCACATGTTCTGATAAAACTGGTTAGTCTAAGAAGCTCTCACCCAGTTACTAGCCTATGGAAATGAATCAAAAAAATCCTTTTTGTGCTGAAGTTTTGAGGAATGGAGGTACCAAGATCTAAGATTTTAATCCCAATATATTTTTGAGATGTATATGTTACCCAATGCCCTTACAAGTGCCACAATATTCCATAGCTGAAAGCAAGTGATGGAAATCTGTCTTCATCCAGCAATTATCATCAGAGAACTTGAAAGAACATATCTACTAAGATTGCATGTTGTGTCAAAGGGTCAGTCTGGAAATGTAAGAAACAGTCATTGAGTTTTTTGTAAGTATTCTGTTGGCCACAGCACTGTATTGACAGGGAAATGCTGGATTGGATACATCTGAAGGCTCAAGAATTCTTTCTGTTTTGTAGCCACAAACATAATCTCTGAATCTAGCCAGATGTCTTCTGAATGAGCAAGACCACAAATCTATCACTTAATACTAAAAAAAAAAAAAAAAAAAAAAAAAAAAAAAAAATCCAAATGCCTTATATACCAATGATAGTTCATAAATATCATTTTAAATGGAAAAAAACCTTTCCTGAATTACTGAATGGCTTGATTTTATTTTTTTATGGTACTGAGGGAGTTACCATTTTAAATGACTAGTGATTTTGACTCATGACAACAAACTCCCTTTCTCCAACTTTTCAATATATTATATAAATTATTTATGTTACAATTATGCACAACAATATATTTTTGTATGAGAAATGTCAAATTAGTTTTCATTTATTTCTCTAGTATTTTACATTCATTCCCATGTGTTGTATTTATTATGATGAAAACACTAAATATTAATGCTTCATTTCCAGTTAACATTTATTAAACCCTTATGTTATACTCAGAATGTGTTATGAAGCAATTAATACCCTGTGATGTCATTAGAATAATATCTTCAAATTATTTTCTTTTACTAACCAATTTGTCATTTCTATAATTTCAATTTGAAGAAGTAAATTTCAGTTCCTTAATGAACAGATGAGTAAAAAAAAAAATTAGAAAAATTTTTAAGATAAGTACAGAATTTATTATTAGGACTTGCAATAATTAAAAATATCTAATAACATCTATGATATTTACAAAAATGTCAGAAATAATTATAATATAGACAAAGCTGAAGGGCAAAAAGAGCCTTAGCGTGCCTAACTGTTACAGATATTTTATCCACCTCCCAAAAGCATTAACATGTCTGTACTATTCTATAAATGTACATATTTATGAGTATTTAAGTCAAAGAAGAGCATAGAATGGACAAGTCAATTCTTTTATCAAGAATTGTTCTATGGTTTCTTAGGCACTCTCATTGCCATAACCAATCACCATGACCAAGGCAATACATAGAAGAAAGTATTTAATAGGGTTTCAGAGGGTTTGTGTTCATGACCTTATAACAGGAAGCATGGCAGCAGGCAGGCAAGCTGAGGGCTTATATTTGATCCACAAGTGTGCGACAGAGAGAAGACTAACTAGTGTTCAGGTTGCAAAAGCCCCCAGGACAAAGCTCCTAATCTTCTCCGAAAAGTTATACAAACTGAGGACCATATTTATTCAAACAAAAGAGCCTATGAGGGCCATTCTCATTCATGCTCCCACAAATGGAAAAATTAAGAATGGTAAGAAAAAGTAAAATTAATTTTATGCTTCATAATTGGCAAATTACTCATTCACAAATTCCAGGTATCATGCTGGCCTCTGGGATCCAGAAGTGAGCATAGCTAATCCATGAAATGGTTTCCATTTATTCAAACTAATTGTGTAACCTAAATGGTGATTTCCCACTAATGCAAGTCTATATGCACAAAACTATGAGTTCACTATATAAAATTTTTATTTATATAACACAGTGGGAACAAATTGGTATAAAAACATTTAAATAGTATGACAGTGTTCACTATAATTTTCTTCCATGGATAGATTTTTAGTATTGTATTCATGTTATTATAACTTTTATATATTTTCCAAATGTCATTTATGAACCTTTCCTGTTAGGGAAAATAAAAGCACTCATCTGAGCCACCAGCAAACAAAACAAACAAAAAAGACAAAGAATGCTGACTTTTAGGAACTCTTATATCTCCACTGTGATCTGCCCATTCCCATCTTCCCAGTGAGATACTGACAATAAACTCCTAAAAGTAGAAGGGTTTCATAAGACGATAAATGAAAGGAAAGATGAGTTATATGTGTCTTCTTTCAGCCATTGATCTGCTCTGAAGCAAGAGGTGCTAGGGCAGGAGCATGTAGTTTTGACCTACTTCTACCTGCCTCCTTCAAGCTTGGCAACAAGGGCAGCCATGATACACAGAGAAGCCTAACATTGTCTGAGGTCTCAGTGCTGCCTTGACCCTCACCCTTCACCATTTCCCTATTTATAATTACATTACAGACACCATAGAGCATGTGAGGGACAATCTCATCTTGGAAAAACAAACCCAACCCTCTGATGGGGCAACACCATGGATTATTAAATAGACAGTGGAGAACTCCACGTCCTTGGAAGCAAAGCATCCTAAGTGTTTGTCAGGAATCTTCTCAGTCAAGAACAGCCATGCTCAATAACTAAGGCCTACAAACTGGACATCATGCAGAGAGTGTATAGAGAGAACTGTCTTCCAAACCCAAATCACTCTGTTTTCACAGAAAGCATGTGAAGCATACCAGGAGCCATAAAAAAAAAAAAACACAATAGAAACAACTAAAATTCACACAAAATAGAAGGATCATAGTACAAGGAAGAATGCAAGGTGGGTAACTGGAAAAGCAACATTTTTGTGTAAAGTTCACTAAAGGAAGTGAAGCTGAGTTTATAAAATATTGTGTCTGTGTGTGTTTCTGATACTTTATCTATCTAAAGAAAAAACTGATTGTACCTGCTGGTTTTGTATGCCAATTTGACACAGGCTGGAGTTATCACAGAGAAGGGAGCTTCAGTTGGGGAAGTGCCTCCATGTGATCCAGCTGTGGGGCATTTTCTCAGTTAGTGATCAAGGGGGTAGGGCCCCTTGTGGGTGGTGCCATCCCTGGGCTGGAAGCCTTGGGTTCTATAAGAGAGCAGGCTGAGCAAGCCAGGGGAAGCAAGCCAGTAAGGAACATCCCTCCATGGCCTCTGCATCAGCTCCTGCTTACTGACCTGCTTGAGTTCCAGACCTGACTCCAGTTCTTCTAGTGATCAACAGCAATGTGGAAGAAAGTTGAATAAACCCCCCAACTTGCTTCTTGGTCATGATGTTTGAGCAGGAATAGAAACCCTGACTAAGACACTGATATAATGAATACATGCATATATAATATGTATGTTTAAATGAATTATATGTGTTTACTATATATAAACAAAATATTTAATAATAATAAAAAGACTATAAAACAAGACTTTTAATCAGTGTAATCAGACCTTCATGCCAACATTCTCAAAGGCACATGATAGAACTCAGAAATACCATGAGCTGCCCTATTGAACGAACTTAGTTAACACTTGCATGTAAACAATGGAATCTAAATCTTATCTCTGTCTTGGCTGTTAATAGTGTTTTGATGCCTACTAGGCAAAGTCTTTTTACTTTTCATTTAGAAAGAATTTTAGCTAGTGTAATACATTTTCTTTTCTAGAGCAACTTTTAAAGCAGCTTACCAAATCTTATTGGGACTTTAATAGGTATTGCATGGAACCAGAACATGGCAAACAAGTCAACTTGGGGGTGAAGCCTTTTCCTTTGGATTACTCTTCCTCCATGCATGATGTGTCTTCTCTGTATCCTCCCTTTGATTTTTGTGGCTTTCAATGGTAATTCATTAATTAATTCATTAATCATAATTCATTTAATAATGGCTTTACATAATTCTGTTATAGTGCATTATAGATATTTTAGATTTTGCAGGCTTTTTTTGTTATTTCAGATTAATTCTCCAATACTTTTTTTTTCTAGTTATTTCACAAGTTACCAAAACTCCCAGTAGTGATAACCATGGTGAGTTACCAACATAAACACACTATGGTGTTGACTCGGATTTGCCTTTTAATTATTTGTCGTACCTCACTGATTGCCTGAGATATTAGTAAACTGTGGCCAAATAAATAAAAAGCTGTCCTAGTTTTAATTTTCTTATTTACAATGATATTTTAATAACATCAATAATGGTGCCCATTGTGGTGAGATTAGGAATAATTAGATGAGCCATGACAATTTAGAAAAGGAACATCCTTGTATATTTTTGTCTTGTGCATCAGTATAGATGATTTTCACCTTGACTCATGATTCTGTATAGCAAAACTTTTTAATTCTTCTATTATTAAAACTTTAAAAGATATTATTTATCATGTTAAGACTTTGTTGCTGTTACACCGGTCTCAGTGGCAAGATGTCAACTGTCTTTCAGGTTGACAATGGATAGCTTCCTGTAATTGGTTAAAATAACCAGTTACAATTTATATCCCATATATATACATATATATGTATATATATATGTATATATGTACAGACATATATACATAGCTAGATGATTGATAGAGCAAGGGAGAGTGTGGAATGACAGACAGACAGACACACAGACAGACAGACAGACAGAGATAGATGATAGTGAACTAAATTTTAGGCTCTTTATTTTTTATTATTTTATGGGTTTTTTGCTATATTATTAGTAAGATAGCCCTACTTTTTATATTTCTCATGTAATTCTAATATAATAACTTTGGCATATAGAAAGATTAAGGAAGTTTCTGTATTTTTGTAACAGGTCTTGAATTTATACAAATAGAGACCTTGGCAAGTCCTTTTTGTAGCTGTATTTGTGGCACATAATGTAGATTAGAAATCTGAAGACTATTAATTTCTATATGAACATTTGTTAATCTACATTTCTATGTGTTTGGAGACTCATAGTAATTTACATTTTCTTGAGAAATTAACTTTCTTAAAAAGTGTATTTTCTATCTGTAGTCCTACAATCTTTATACAACTTTGATTCCTTTTAAAGTCTAATTTTTAAAATTTAAACTTGGCCAAGATTGGTCTATTTTATTACATTAAGAGAACCAGCTCTTAGCCTTATTGATCAAGTCTGCTTTTAAGTCTGGTTGTTTGTGTTCTGTTTTATTAATTTGTGCTTTTATCTTTATTAACTTCCTTCTGTGCTCATTTTGTTTACTTGTCTTCTTCCAGCTCTCTGACTGTAAGTCTTGATTCATCCAGTTTTCATTTTTCTTGTTTCCTAATAAACAAGGGTAAGGTCATAATTTTCTCCTCTTGGCAGCCATTTTGGTCCAGCCACAGGGTTTTTATTTGCCTGCTCACATCATGCCTCATTTCAAAACATTTTATTTGAATTTTTATTTTCTCCTTAACCCAATAATTATTTATTGGGTGTTTTAAAACATTTCAGTTGATTGATATTGTTTATTTGCCTTTGTTCCTAATCCCTAATTTTATTGTACTGTGGTTAGAAATCATACTCAGTATTATGTCTGCTTTGAAGAACTTAATATTTGTTTGAGGCCTAGCACAATGGGTAAGAGAACATTAGCTAGAAAATTAGGAATGATACCTGACACACAGATGCAAATGCACTCAAAGACATTGTTTTTGTATTTACATACACATTTAAAAATAAGTATGAAGATTTGTTGAATTATTTATATTTATTATACTTGTTACTTAAATTTAAATCTTTGTATCTATGAACTTGACTTTATAAACATTTATTATTCTAGATCATACTCTTATCTTCTTTAAATATTACATTTCTCCTTGCATTTCTGACATTTTTCTTCCTATTCTATAATATTTTCAGTAGAAAATTATTTTGCCTCATGCTTTTTGATTGATTATAGAATTTATGAACTTGTTCACACAATTATATCTATTTTCTTTTTATTAGAATTTTTCTATTTATTTTCAAACTTTTTATGCCACTTCGTCTTTACCTTTAAACTGGGAATTGGTACATAGCACCCATTTGTGTATTTCTTTCAAGTTGCATGGGTATGTATTCATCTTATTCTTTAACATAATTATGTTAATTATTGAATTTGTTTCATTTACAATTACTAGTATTTAATATGTTAAATTTATTCTTAACATCATTAAACTTTTGAATCTGTTAAGCCTTTTCACTTTGTGTTTCTCTACTGTCAACACACTGTCAGCCTGTCATGTCTATCTTGAACTCCTGTCTAACTGAGTCCTGCTGTCTTTCACCTGAGTTCTTCTATTCTTCACACCCATGCACTTCAGGAAAGGTATATCACAAAAGGATCCTTGGTTATTGTTGGAAGACAGCTGTTCTGCTTTTTGCCTTTACAAGTGCCTAGAATATGGTTATGTTCTTTCTCTTAATTTAGAGTAACTCTACATGGACTGTATTAGCAATTATTTTCTTTATAGATTAAAACATATACATACATATACACAATCAAACACACACACACACAAACAAACACACACACACACATACAAGGGAGGGAGGGAGGGAGAGAAAGAGAGAGAGTCTCTTTTCCAATTTGTTTGTTCTAAGGACATAGTATAGGAAAGTTTAAACAAAGGATCTTCCTATTGTTATGTAAACCCCCTCAGAAGATAATGGAAATCAAAGAGAAGCATGATGTTTTAGATGTGTTTAAGTCAACACCTGAACTTTGTTATTCTTGTCACGGAATTGTTATTGAATAATTCCTCCAGATTGATGGCTGTGTTTTTGCTACTCACAGAGCATGACATTAATCAGTACCTTCCCTCACTGCCCTGTAGATTTTTTCTATAGTCTTTTAACAGCAAATGTAGCAATAATTTAAAAAGTAATAATTATTGTTTCATTTCTTTAATTCCTATATCTGAAAATGTTTGTATATTTTTTCCTTTAAAAAAAATTTAGTTTTATTGATTCTGGATACGTTTTATATTTTCTTTGTTTTACAGGGTTTTTTTTTTTTTTTTTGCCATTGTTTTAGCTTTGTCATAGTTAGTGTCTACAACAGAAAGCCACATTTTCTTCCTTGTTGGTTTTCTTCTATTCCTGAAGAATTGCTTTTCTTCTGCTTTTTTATACTTTTCCTGTTTAAAGCCCATTGGATCTACCAGCTCTCATTTCCCCCATCTTTTGTACATATTTATCCTGTTGGATTCACTCCTAGAATGTTATTTACATTCAATCTTGAAATTCTTTTATCTTTTACTTAGTTGTACTTCAGTTGTAGTCCACAAATTTATTGTTGGAGGAAAAGGTAGGTTATCTGCTGTCTTCTTAAACAAGAATAGGCTGCATCAACATTAATCTGACAGGTGAATAAATTTAATGAATAGTAGGCAGCAATCTCATCATACCCTTTTTCCTCCAACTTGCTGTGCCACAAGGGGTATAGACTCTTCACTCTATTGAAGATTTCAAAGAGTAGAAGTCCAGGTAGATTACTCACCTGCCAAACTCCCAACTCTCATCCCTTTCCACCCTTGACCTAATTTCCCACCCTCCTAGTCACCATATTTCAGCACCCAACCACATAGAGATTCCCTACTATACTAGACAACAGTCTGGATCAGAGGTTTCACACTCTATTAGAGACCTCCCAGACTGGGAGAAGCCCAGGTAGGTCGTCTGCCTAAAAAACTCCCCACTATCTTACCATGTTGGTGTCCCCCTAACCTTATCAGCAGCACAACAGAAGCACAAGAACAACTTCTAGCTGTTTTCCACTAGTCTGCAACTAGGTCAGAGACTGTCCACTCTACCAGGGACTACAGTGACTGGGAGGAGCCCATGCCACACTGAATAGAAGAACAGAGAAGGAACTTAAACTACGGAACAGAACACCCATCCAACAAAGACAAACTCAGAAATTGGTGCCTATACCTTTAATTACCCCAAGCCCAGATATCTAGAGGCAGGAATAAGATCACAAAAAACAACAGCCAATGCAAAATGTTATAATAATCAGAACCCGGCTATGCTACTATATGCAAGACCTGAATATTCCAACACAACAGGAGCACGAGAAAATCTTAAAACCAACTTTATGAAGATGGTTGAGGTCCTTAAGGAAGAAATAAATTAATCCCTTAAGGAAATCAGAAAAACACAAACAATAGGACCAAGTGAATAAATCCCTTCAAGAAAGCCAAAGGGAAAACAAACAAACAAACAAACAAACAAACAGTTGAATGAAATGAATAAACTGTTCAAGTTCTGAAAATAGAAATAGAAGCAATAAAAGAAACACAAACTGAGGGAATTCTGGATATGGAAAAATCTAGGTATATGAATAGGAACCACAGACTCAAGTATCACCAACAAATACAACAGAGGAAAGAGGATCTCGGGGGTAGAAGACAGGATGGAAGAAATAGACACATCTAAAAGTTTCTGACACAAAACATCCAGGAAATCTGAGATACCATGAAAAGACCAACCCTAAGGATAAAAGAATAGAAGAAGGAGAAGATTTCGAGCTCAAAGGCCCAGAAAGTATTTTTAACAAAATAATAGAGGAAAAATTCCCTAACTCAAAGAACGAGATGTCTATAAAAGTGCAAGAAACTTATAGAACACCAAATACGGTAATAAAAAAGGTTCATTCCTTGCCACATAAAAACCAAACATCAAATATTCAGAACAAAGAAAGAATACTAAAGGCTGCAAGGGAAAAGACCAAGTAACATATCAAGGCAGACCTATTTGAATTATACTTGACTTCTCAATGGAAACTCAAAAAGCTAGAAGGACCTAGACTGATGTCCTACAGATTCCACGAGACCACAAATTCCATCTCAAACTATTGTTCACAACAAAACTCTCAACAACCATAGATAGAGGGAAAAAAGATATTCTATGATAAAGCCAAATTTAACCATATCTATCCACAAACTCAGCCTTTCAGAAGATACTAGAAGGAAAATTCCAACCCCAAGAAGATTAACTACACCCATGGAGAACACGCGCACACACACACACACACACACACAATCACCACCAAAATAACAAAAATTAATAATTATTGTTCATTGAGACCTCTCATTATTAATATTTTCAATTTTCTAATAAAAAGACTTAGGCTAACAGAATGGCTGTAAAAGCAGGATTTATCCTTCTGTGGCATACATGAAATATACCTCATTATCAAAGATAGGCATTACCTAAGAGTTAAGGCTTAGAAAAAGATTTTCTAAGCAAATGGTCCCAGGAAGCAAGGTGTTGTAGCAATTCTAATATCTAAAAATTGGACTTCAAACTAAAATTAATCAAAAGAGATGGGGAAAACATTTCATACCCATCAAAGGAAAAATCTGTCAGAGTAACATTGCAATTCTAAACATCTATGCCTCAAAGTCAAGAGCACCAACATTTATAAAAGAAGTATTAATAAAGCTTAAATATCACATTGAACCCTATAAAGTACAGGGAAGAGATTTCAGTGCCCCACTCTCACCAATGGACTGGTCATCCAAACAAAAACCAAAAAGAGAAATAACAAAAATAACAGATATTGTGACTCAAATAAACATAACATATATCAAAAGAACACTTCATCCAAACCCAAAAGAATATACCTTCTTCTCAGTACTTCAAGGAACTTTCTCCAAAACTGGCCACCAACTCAGTCACAAAGCAAGTCTTAACAGATTCAAGAAAACTGAAATGCAATAAAATTTAAATAATTCCCTATATCCTACCAGTACACCAGACTTAAGTTGGATTTCAAAACAATGGAAACAACAGAAAGTCTATAGACTCATGGAAACTGAACAACTATCTACTGAATGGCTTCTGGGTTATGATAGAAGAAAGAAATTAAAGAATTCCCAGAATTCAATGAACATGAAGGCACAACATTTCCAAACATATGGGACACAATGAAAGCAGTGCTAAGAGGGAAGTTCAAAACACTAAGTGCCTTCATAAAGAAGTTAGAGAGATCTCATACTAACAACTTAATAGAATACCCAAGAGGAATAGATGGTAGGAAATATCAAATTTGATAATTAAATATCAAAATGATCAAACTCACTGCTGAAATCAACAAAATAGAAACAAAGAGAACAACACAAAGAATCAATGAAACAAAGAGTTATATTTGGGGGAAAATCAACAAGATAGACAAACTATAGACAAGCTAACTAAAATATGGAGAATGTCCGAATTAACAAAATTAGAAAATATAGAGGAAACATAGCATATCACTTGAAGGTCTAGCTAGAGCACTAAGACAAATGAAGAAGACCAAAGGGATACAAATTGGAGAGACAGGCTGGGCGGTGGTGGCGCACGCCTTTAATCCCAGCACTTGGGAGGCAGAGGCAGGCGGATTTCT
>NW_022196896.1:82798033-82811753 GCF_008632895.1 Mastomys coucha
GATATGATACTATATATAAATGAACCCAAAAATTCTACCATTGAACTCCTCCTGTTGGTAAACACTTTCAGCAAACCAGTTAGATACAAGATTAACTAAAATATAATACATACTATACACAAACAACAAATGGGCTGAAAAAGAAGTTGGGGAACAACACCCTTGACAATAGCCACAGTGATGTAAAATATCTCGGGGAAACTCTAATTAAACAAGTGAAAGACCTGCATGACAAGAACTTCAAGTTGTTGAGGAAAGAAATTGAAGAAGGTATCAGAAGATTGAAAGATCGCCCATGCTCATGGATCTGTAGAATTAACATAGAAAATTACCCATCTTACCAAGGACAATCTATATATTCAATTCTCATCAAAATTCCAAGACAATTCTTTATAGACCTTGAAAAAATAATACTCAACCTCATATGGAAAAACAAAAATATCCTGGATAGTAAAAAAAAAAAAAAAAAAAAAAAAAAAAAAAAAATCCTGTAGAATAAAAGATCTTCTGGAGATATCACTATCCCTGATTCAAGATGCACTGTAGGGGTAAATTGATTTAAAAAAATAAAAACTGCATGATATTGGTATTAAAAACAGGCAGATTGAACAGTGGAATTGAATACAATGCCCAGAAGTAAATCCATAGACATATAGATGCTTTATTTTGGACATAGAAACCAACATTATACAATGGAAAAAAGAAAGCATCTTCAACAAATGGTGCTGGTCCAACTGGATGTCTAAATATAGAAGAACACAAATGATCTATCACCTTGGGCAAAACTTATGTTCAGAGAGATCACAGACCTCAACATAAGGCCAGATGCACTGAACCTAGTAGAAAAGAAGGTAGAAAATAGCTTTGAATGCAGCATTGGAACAGGAGGCAGCTTCCTGAACAGAACACCAATAGAACAGGCACTAAAACCAACAATTTATAAATGGGACCTCATGAAACTGAAAAACTTCTATAAAGGGAAAAGACACTATCAGTAGGACAAAATGTGGCAGCCTACAGAATAGGAAAAGATTTATACTAACTATACATCTGACAGAGGATAAAATTTCAAAATATATAAAGAACTGAAGAAACTAGAAATCAAAAATATCAAATAATGCAATGAAATCTGGGGTACTGATCTAAACAAAATTCTCATCAGAAGAATCTCAAGTACTTGAAGAAATGCCCAACATCCTTAGCCACCAGAGAAATGCAAATTAAAATGACTCTGAGACTTCATCTTACAACCGCCAGAAGTTCACTAGTGACACTAGTGAGAGCTCATCCCTACAAGGATATGGAGCAAAGGGAATACCATCCATTGCTGGTGGGAGTGTAAACTTATACAGCCACTTTGGGAATAGTTCTACCTCAAAACTCCTCATATACCTGGGCATATACTCAAAAGACACTCCACTCTACCACAAAGACCCTTGCTCAACTGTGTTCAAAGCAGCTTTGTAATAGCCAGAGAATTGAAACACCATAGAAGTCTCTCAACCGAAGAATGAATTTTTTAAAATGGGGTGCACTTACACCATGGAGTATTGCTCTGCTGTTAAAAACAATAGCATCATGAAATTTGGAAGCAAATGGCTGGAACTAGGAAAAAATATCCTGAGTGAGATAATACAGACCCAGAAAGACAAACATCGTTGGTGCCTAATCCAATTGTCATTAGAGAGTCTTCATCCAGCAACTGATAGAAACAGATGCTGAAATCCATAGCCAAACAATAGGAGAAGCTCAGGGAATCCTGCTGAAGAGGAGGAAGGTGAATTGTGGGAGTCAGAGGGGTCAAGAACACCACAAGAAAATCAGAGTCAAAAACCTAGACTCAGAGGGACTCACTGAGATTGAACCAACAAACAGGGAGCCTGCATGGGTCTAATCTAGGTCCTCCCTCGGCATCTATGTTGTATTAGTGGAGCTTGGTCTTCTTGTGTTACCCTTCTACTGGGTTGCCTCATGCAGCCTTATTTTGAAGGGAGGTGCCTACTCATATTGAAACTTGATATGCCAAGTTTGGTTGCTATTCCTTGGAGGCCTGCTCTTTTCTAAAGAGAAATGGAGAAGTGGATGGGGAAGGAGGAGATGGGGGAGTGGAAGTTCTGGAAGGAGAGGAAGGTAAAACTATGGTCAGGATGTAATATATGAGAGAATAAATTCACAAAAATGTCTATAAGAAGTACGAACTGGGACACGTTTCTGGTCACTGATAATTACACCTGAGCAGCGGCTGCTAGATGGAGCTCCTCTGGAAGCCACCTGTTTCACCTGGCATAAGTTAGCCTAAACATTCTGCTTTTACTTCCTATACAATTGATATGATAACTTCCTTGTCAAGGTCTGCTTGTAACTGATAGGAGTCCATACCAATGTATGGATTTCAATTAAACTTCTGTTGTTTGGTTTCCATTAACTAGAATAGGTATGGTGCTCACACACTTCCTAATAGGTAAAAGTAACAGTCCTTCTATTCATGAATCACACTGTGTGCACTACTTGAATAACAGGATTTGGGTGTCTTCACACAACCTTTAAGACTAAAAAGTTTACAATGTGACTGGAGCAAAACAAGAAAACTCTCCTGTCTTTCCAAACATTGTTAGAATCACTTTTGCTTTTAATGTGTGTGTGTGTGTGTGTGTGTGTGTGTAACATGAAGATACTATAAACCTCTTATAATGCAAAACACTCAGCTTCAAGTATATGCTTCATCAACTGCTCTGAGAAAATTTGACTGGGTCCTTAAACTGTTTCCCTTTCAAAAACAATAAACTTTGCCAGCAGAGAGCACTCCAGAGACAATGTAGACAGAAGTTTCCTTCTCAGGGTCTGATGCACTAGCTTGGATTTAGCATCCTGGACAGCTTGGTCAACACCTAATGTTGGAGTGGACAGACATCAGTGGCCAGCCTCTTCTGGTGTCATCCTTGCTGCTTTGGTGTTTGTGTGACTTCAGAGCCACCTTTCTCTAACAACTTAGAAGGAAGGTGTGTATTAAGTTTCACTGCTATCCACCCACATCTTAGCCTCTGACAGTGAGCCAGCCCTTAACTATGCCCTCCCTAACAAGGTCTGAATCAGCCCTTCGTGGGGAGGAAGGGGGAAGGCTTGGAGGAGGTTATGGAATCTTCCCTGGGGAATCTAGCATTGGTCTAGTAACTGCTACTTACATCTGGGCTTTCTATAGTATTTTGAATTGTCTTTAAGTCCTACTGACCAATCTCCAGTCCCAATTGCTTATTATTCAGTACATTAAATGTTCCGTCCTTAATACTTTATGTACTTTCTATCTTTTGATCAAACTCTGATTAGTGAAAAAGTAGAAAAAAACCAGATTTCTGTATTTTGTAAGTTATCTCCTATATTACAAATATACAGCATTCTGATGAGTAATATTCTGTTACACACACACAAACACACACATGCATGCATGCATATACACACACATACACACATGTACATACACACATGCATACATACACACATGCACACACACACACACACACACACACACACATATACACACACCACCCATTGCTTTTCATTTATTCTCCCTTTCTTTTGTGGTTCATAAAACATACCCTATATACAACTGTTACTAAAATCAGCAATTTATTAACATCTTCCAGACACAATACTAAAGTCTACCACCAAATGAAAACTAGTATTTACAATGAACAAAATAACAAATTAAATTTTATGAAACTGAATTTAGATTGAGAAAAGTACTATTTTAAGGTCTTTCATTTGAAGCTCTAAGGAGTAAAAATAATAAGTAAATGTTTAATAATCATAATTTTACCTTTTTATTAGAAAGAAAACAAACAATAAAAGATCTAGTGTATTGGGGAGGAACAGCTGGTACTAACATCAAATAAATGAATCCTGAGAACAGGAAGAATAGAGTTGAACAATAAATCTAAATATTGATCATTTCAGGAAAAGGCAACAAAAATTTATATTTCAAATTAGGCAAGTAAAGAAAAAATATATTAATACAAATATCAACAAAGAATGGTAGGAAAGGAAGAGATAGGTGAAGGAGAAATGATGTAAGAAAATTAAATAAAAAGTAATTTGGAGATATTTACTCATGAGTAAACTAAAATGAAAATTAAAATGGATAAAATTCTAAGAAAGCCAAAACAGCTACCTCGTTACAATAGAGATGCTGTCTGAACTTGCAGCACTCAGTGTAAAATAATGGAATGTCTATGAATCCACAAATCTTGCAAAAAAATAATGGAGGTGGGGGACAAATGGTTGCAAAAGAAAAAAAGACAGAAGTGTTTTATTTCATTATAAATTATAAAACTTGGTAGACATTTATATTGGCCAGCATGGGAAACACTTTATCATTAATGAAATAAGTAAAATCCTATAGATGGTTCCATGTATTCTTTTATATGAAACTTATTTACAGTGAAGCTCCAAATGTTCAAGACCATTCTGTGAACTAAGAAGTTTTGAACACTAGTGAGAGCCACGGACCTAGAAGAAGACAAGACACTATGATACAGTATACCTTTCAAATACAGCATGGTCAACAAACGATGCCAATGGTGATGTTCCTACAAGAAGACTTCAGCATTTAGCTCCCACTGTTCTTCAAACACAAAAGCTCCCAGCCACCCAGCTCCTTGCTCTTACTGTGGTCACTGACTCTGACCAATGAGGTGAGCAGAAGTGAAGAAGTAGGGTGCACTCTCTTGAATGGTACTGGAAGCTGGAAAGGCATGCTTTCCTACTGGAGCTGACTGGGAAAGGGGCAGCTGCCTTGACCTGTATCATGGAAGTGCTGGTGTTTGGTGTCAAGCTCAATCGTGGTGAAATACCATGAGTCAGAACTAACCTAAATCTTCAAATCAGCACAGAACTCTAGTATTCCTACATTTCTGTGTACACTACATTCTGTGCTTCAATCTTCTGAACTGTGTTGTGGTTTCAATCTTTGAACCGTGGTTGATTTTGAGTAACATACAAGCTACTATCCTTGCCTAGCATATCCTCTCTGCTTCCATGCAGACATCACAATTCCTCACCTCGTCTTTAAGATTCATATAAGCCAGTTTGATCATACCCACAACTCACTTCAATACTATGTGACATTCTTATAAGACATGGAAGCAGAAAGCCTGCTCAGGCTTTTCAACTCAACACTGGGTCAACCAATCAGTCTCTGCCCTTGGGTTTTTATCTGTTTGTTTGTTTGTTTGTTTGTTTTAGTTTGGTTTTCATTTACAACATTGAGGATGAGAGCCACACACTACTATGAGGTGGACATTAGAACAGATGCTTTGTCGATAAGCAGAATTTCTGGGAAGTTCATTTTTCAGTTTGCATAGGTCTGGATGAAGCAGAATAGAAACCCAAACTCAAGTTCCTCATGGCTGCTGTGTTCCTCCCAGGACAATGTTGTCTTTTGTTGCTCCAGTGAACCAGCAGTAACTAAGGGAACCTGTGAAGGTTGATTGCTTGTTATAGGTCAGCTATACGTTATGCCAGAATTAGCTTTCCCTCTGTCCCCACGTATAGAAATTTTAGTGCTTTGCTTTCAATCTTCTCTCTCTCTCTAAACTTACCTTAGGAGAGCTCTGCTGAAGAATGGAGCTGGATGAAGTCCATGTTTAAATGAAAATATCACCAAATACAGTTTTACCCTTGAGGAATCCCAGGCTCTGTCATTTCTCAACAGATTGAATGCATTAAGCTTTTGTATATGTGTATAGAGGGACTCAGTGCTGGAAGATATACAAAGTTAATCAGAAAGTAACAACTCCTACCCTTTAAGAACTTATAGCCTAAAATATTCCGTGGAGACACAGCTCAAATGCACAAATGCAAACAAACATAAACATGTGAATAGAGGAGAGCAAACTGTGGACTTTCAGGGTTTGTGCAGAGCCGCACACACAATATCTGTCATCTTTAAACAGGAGTCAGCACACTTCCTTCGTGAGTAGCAGGATGGAAAGTATTTCTGAGGAAGTCACACTCCCAAACAGGTTCACAACCCAGTTCTTCTAACAGATGTAATAATATCTGTCTCTTCCCTTGCTAAAGGACTTCAGAGGCTAGGGTGCAAAATATGCTTGCCAGACTAATTTTTGATTATTCAGCAAAATCATTAGAAGCATTTCCTTTAAGACAATATAAAAAGAAGAAAAAATATGATTACTTTTTTCATCAAAAAAAATAGTTATAGAGAAGCAACCAGGCAAGAATTTTAACCTTTGCCAGTCTTCCATCAGGTGATTTTAAATCAGGAAACTCTTGGGAAAATAGTCAATGCCGAGGAACACTGACTGCTTGATCACACAGCTCTTGGTCATTTATTTGGTTCATTTCTGGAATGTCCACGATGCACACACAGTAGTAGCAAATTGCACTGGTTCAATTAACTACTCCCTACCACCTGCTTTCCCATTTCTCTGTTCTTCACATTCGCCCCTCCTAAAGGCTGGCTTTCATTTAGGAAAAACTTCTCACAGTAAATTAGAGTCCAGCCAACTCTGCCTGACCCTCTTCAAAACTCAAAGGCAGGCCAGTTTCAATTGCAGCCCCTGGCTAAATCTACCACTTGTGTATTGATAGATTTAAAAAATAAATAAAGATAGAGTCCAACTCTAGCTCCTCTCCTGTTTATGAACCATAGGCTGGTAGATTTACCCGAAATTACAAATGGGAAGGATCCTGCAGAGATCCAATCCTGAATTTAAAGACAGCCCCAAGCTGAGGGTTTTCATCTTCTTTGAGTTATTCCTTCCTTTCTCTGTCTATTTCATTCCCAAGGCAGCTACTCAATCTTTTCTTCTATTGAAGTCATTGAAAGAGTAAACTTCATCTCATGCAAGCAAAACAATTTCATTCATCATATTGTACTCCCATCCGTTAGGAGTTGGTGGGCTAAATAAAGCATCAAGAAGCACTCGTTTGACTCTTGAAATATTTTTCAACTGCCCCAAGACCTCAAAGTATAATTTCTTTACTACTGATTCATTTATTGTGAATTATTGACTGCCCATTTGGTGAGCATGCAGTGCACTAGGCACATGTTGTTTAATATATACTTGATACTCTGTTGGTACAGTCACATGCTGAAGGTTCATTATAGCTCTCACCTTCCAATAAAACCATCAAGAGCCAGGGTGGGAGGAGTAAAAGGGACCATTCTCTTTGGTGCCTATCCTAGATTTCAAACAATATTTTCCTCAATAAATACTTCGTATACGGAAGACCAAGTTTACACTACATGTCTTTTCTGTTTGAAGTCTCATAAAACTTTAGCCATCTCAATTAAAAATTCTGATGTTTCTTTCTGGTCTGTAGAATGTAATGGACAGAGCTTACCTCTCTACAAGTTAGAAGGAAATTGAATTTCTGTCTTTGGGGAGTCACCCACATCTCAGAGTCTGCCAGATGTGTTGGTTACACATGCCTGCTTGGTGACTACAGTGATCCCAAATTATTTGATCGGATGCATTAAAACAATGGCTAATTTTACTCAAGACTCCACAGTGTGTTACAAAACTGTCTGTGCCATAATAATATGATGAAACCTTGACTATGTTAGCACAAGACTTGCCAACCGTGAACACACCCTCGGTGATGTCAACTGCTCATGATTCTAGTTAGAGAGAAAACATCTTTCCATCATTTAGTCATTGATTTGCAGTAGGTATACAGTCACGCCCCCCTGAATATCAATGAACTAAAATCAAGTAATTTACAATGCTCAATTATGTTCATATCTTAAAGGATGTAAAATGGAAGTGGTCATCTTCCTTGCTATTGATACTTTAATACTGAGAGCAAGTGTTAAGTTCTCCTAAGTCCCTACATCTTCTATTCAATGCTAGAATATATATACATATGCATATATATGTATATATATATATTCTATATATATGATTTATTAATTTAGTACAGACATATTATTTCTGTGGCCCTTAGCCTATTGCCCACCTCTGACCTGGGTAAATAAAAGAATGATAAATGAAAACAGTTCAATTAACAGAATCTCTGTGGAATAAGTTATTAGTTATTTATAGTTGCCTCTCTTTTTCTAATTAGGAAAAACAGTGTTTGCCATCATCCTCAGATATGTTACAGGAAAGGAAAACTTGATATTCTTGGATGATTTGAGACAAGTCTTTGGTTATATGAATCTTGACAACCTTTTCTGGTTGGAAAATCCTAAACGACAGAAGCTGTCTCTAAAGGCACAAGAAAGAAGTACAGCACAAGGATACCTTAGCCCTACAGTATCAAAGGGGAATGGGATTGAGTCAGACTGAGTCACTATTTCAAAATGTTACAGAAAGCCCCTCCTGATAGTGTGCAGGAGGTATAGCACTGGAAATGAGCTAAAGCTAGAACTTAAAGGACCAATAGGACATATCTTTAGCTTTAGGAAAAGTGAAACAAGTTCCCAGGGAGGATGCTATCCACTCACAAAATGGTCTCCAAAGACAGATAGCTTGGAAAGCTAAAAAGTCTTTAGAACATAGGATTTAGCTGGATTAGAGGCCACCAGTTTTCCATGATATGAACATTTCCACTAATGTAAGCTGAGTGACTCCAACATGCATTTGCACCATATGTGAAACTTTTGAAACCATGAACCCAAATAAATCTCTTCTTCCTTAAATTATTTTTTTCTGGCACTATGGTCATAGTAACATGAGAAGCACTTATACTCTTTAATCAATCAAGAATCTCCTCACTTCTAGATTCCTCTCTTTCCCCTCATCTAATCTTATAAGGCCAAAGATAGCCTAGTGAGTGTAGCATCTTTCACCTGTGCTCTCTTTGAGGAACTGACAAAGCCCTTTATAAGGAAGTTCAAATTCCCTGAGGACCAGTCCTGTGCAGATAGAAACTAAGTCATGGCCATAGTTCAGGCCACACAACAGAGTTGTCTTAAACTAGACTAGCCATTCCCCAGTTGGCTCATGCCTCCTGACAAATGTAGAGCAAAGATGCTCCAGCCTTGCCCAGATTGCAGACTGATAAAATGAAATTCTTACTGTGGTGTGAAGTCGCAACCCCAGGGAGTATATTGTTACCTAGGAATAGTAACTGGAACAGATTACTCAAATTAAAGAATATAGAAGGAGCTTTAGATTGAGAGATATTAACACTTTGATAACAGATGCACTGTATTTTAACATGTAGAAAATGGTCCACTGACTCATTAAAATGTTTCCAGAGTCTGTTTGAGAGGATGTGTAAAATTGAAAAGGAAACTGCTGTCTCTTCCAAATGATTTAAAATGTATCAATAAGGAACAGCAGATTAAAGCCTTTTAATTTATTCATATCAGTTTGCACCACTCACATCCCTTCCTAAATAAATAAGTTACACACTATACAAAAGTGAGGATGGTCATTCCATAATGTTGGAAAGGGTTGATGGATGAATTGGAATGGTAATGTAAGGACATAAACATGGCATTATATATAAATGTCATTTTGACATTGGAATGGCTATTTGCAGAACCACCTATGATCTTCTATTTCAAACTTATCAGTAGACATTAAAGTAAGCATAAAACTATGGATATTTCAGAATATGCATCCCTAACTCAAACTTCAGCAGGGTGATGACTACAGAATAAATAAATAAATAAATGACTTAGTTTTTAGAAAATTAATCTGTCTACCTAGTTGAAAATTATAATACAAAAATTAGATACTTGTTTCTATTATTGAATTCATCTTGGCCTTCAACACATTGATTCACAATGCCACAGACTATATATAGCTTTCCATGGTGTACTGGCTGGTTTTGTGTGTCAACTTAACACAGGCTGGAGTTATCACAGAGAAGGGAGTTTCAGTTGGGGAAGTACCTCCATGAGATCCAGCTGTGGGTCATTTTCTAAATTGCCCCTTGTGGGTGGTGCCATCCCTGGGCTGGATGTCTTGGGTTCTATAAGAGAGCAGGCTGAGCAAGCAGGAGAAGCAAGCCAGCAAGGAACATCCCTCCATGGCCTCTGCGTCAGCTCCTGCTTCCTGACCTGCTTGAGTTCCAGTCCTGACTTCCTTTGGTGATAACAGCAATGTGGAAGTAAGCCAAATAAACCCTTTCCTCCTCAACTTGCTTCTTGGTCATGATGTTTGTGCAGGAATAGAAACCCTGACTAAGACACATGGCTATGTTTCTGATTAGAATCATAAAATATCTTTGTATATGACAAAAGGGCAAGATCTTCTATCTGCAACCAGGCAGAGAAGAATTAAGATAAGGTATTGAAGAAACTTCTTGATAATATGGCCTTGTTACAAATTCTTTAAATTTACCATGTAACATTCATGGTAAATATTATTGAAAGTTCCTTGCTCTTAAAAACATGGTGTCTGAAAATGTACATACTTCACTTTCAAGGGAGCGTATTGTTTATATTATCCAGTCACTTCTGTCGTTTTGAGAACTCATTGTGCTACAAATCAGTCTACTTCATACAGAATTATGAAATGCATAAGCCAAAATTGTCTTGATGATTTATGATTAAGGGAATTAAATTATAGAAATGAGAACTCACTTATCAATAATTCATATCTTTAAAATGCAAAAGAAATACATAACTTTTATTATGATGTGTTTTTTATTATTCTTAATATATTTTTATTTTATGTGCTATAAATATTTTACCTGCACATATGTATGTGTGTGCATCACATAAGGGCCTGGTTCCCTCAGAAGTCAAAAGAGGTCATTGGGTCCCGTGGAACTCAAATTACAGACAGCTGCCAGTTGTCACATGAATTCTGTGAACTGGACCCAGGTACTCTGAAGGAGCAGTGATTGCTCCTAACTGTGGAGGTATCATATACTTCTGTTGTTTTTGTTGCTTTGGTTTTTCAGGGTCTCTCTACCTCTGGCTATCATGGAACTTGACATTTAAACCAGTCATCCTTTAACTCACCAAGATCTACTGGCCTCTGGCTCCTAATTCCTAAAGTTAAATGAGTATGTCACCATGCCTGCCTTATTCTGGGATTTTTTTAGTATCCCATGTCTGATAATTCATTAAGTATAGAACTTTAATAACTACAACATTTTGGAGACATAGACTAATAAAGATACTAAGGTTATGAACATAAATTAATGGAATGGTATGTTAAGAAATAAATAATCCAGAACGTACATATATACTTTAATGAAAAATTATTTCAAATTTTTGAAGTATTATCTTAAATTATAATAAAATATAGTTTTCAAATCTAAATAGCACATTTCACAACTTTTCCCTCATTCTGTAAACAACAACTGGACACTCTCCATGTGCCAAAGATTTAGGGAGACACACACAGCTTTGACTCAAATATAAAGTCTAGAATTAGGAGTTCAAAAGAAAATACAGGTAATAAAAATATGGCATTATATGGCAACTCATCTATTCCATGGCAGGAACACTCATACTGGTCTAAGAAGTACATGAGGCTTACTTGCAAAAATTACACTGTGAAGTGAGAATTAGCCAAAAAGGATCATCAAGATGTGATATAGGAAATTGAGTAGATGATTACAAACCGAAAGGACTGGAAATCAGAACAAACACACCTCCCTTGAGGAGCCATGGTTGTACTGGCCTATCCGACAACCTGTAATCACCTGCATATAAGTGTAAATGGAAGTAGATGGCAATTCCATACAACCCAACTTCTTTGTCATACCAGCCCCATTGCAAGTTCTCAATAGTTGGATGTGGCTTCTAATTAACACACAGGAGAGCACAGACACCCCATTTCTCCAACCAAAGCAAGCTCTGAAGGGCACTAAACTAGATCGTAAAGAATGCCAATCCATCTGGCTAGAGAATGAAATGGAGAGAGAGATTATCATACTATTCAGAGTTGTATTAGTGGGTGGAAATGTTACAGAAAATATGTCTTAACAATCTATTCACTTAACGATCTATATAGTCTCACAAAGTAAATTAAAATAAAATGATTTTATGTCAGTGCATATCATTTAATTATGATATTTCTAGGGAGAAATTTAGAAGTTCAATAGTCTTCTTAACTGCAGTTTCCTACTGTGCCTTGCCCCAAACCCAACCACAGTTAAGGAAATTCCAAAATGGAGTATGTCTCCTGCTATTTCCCAACAAGCATATAAGACTAATTTTAACCACATAACATGTTTTTGTTTACTTGTAGGCAAATGCTTATGGAAGACATTGATATTTCTGTCTACAAATTTTATTTTAAAATATTGATGTAATAAAAATGTTGATAGCACAATTGAAAGGATTGTTTCAGGATTCCTGTCTACAAATGGCCTAATTTTACCTCTGTGGTTTTTTTCTACCCAAGGTCGGTTAGAGACATTTCTCCATAGAAAGTGAAGTAACCTTGAAGAGGGTAAATCATTGGCATGGTTAAGAGTAGCATTGAGAACTGTGTGGAAGACACACACAAGGTCCATCTAATATTTTGTCTTTGCACGAGGGGCATCATCACAGCTTTTAAAAGTATGATGTAGCCTTTTATTAATTAACTAGGCAATATTAAAAATTGTTCCTATTGTGTTAGCAAAGAACATTCCTTACATAATCAATCTCTCTGAAACCTTCATGTCCCGACTATCTCACGATAAAAACACTTAAGAAATGATAAAACGCAATGAAGTGCTTTATCGCAGTCTCAGAGGAATGCTACCTGAGGTCCATGGCTGGAATGAAAACATTTCCTATATTGTGAGGTAGACAGCATTCATATTAAAGCCACTTTACAGTGGGTGGTTGGCTGGGCTTTGTTCATTCCTTCGACTTGGCCCTTCTCAAGAGCTTGTGAAGGTTACAATGCGTATGCACAAGGACTCTTCATTATAAATGGAGTGATATGTCAAGACCAACAAAGCAATTTGTAAATTATTAGGTATTATACTCAGCCATGTAGTTATAATGTACAGTCCTCTGAAATGTTAAGAATGGATGGCATATTCAAATGAATAGATTAAATAAACCATTTACTATCAGAACTCTGGTCTCACAGGATATCAATTTCTTCAACTTAAAATTTTCCTATGCAAATCTCCAATATACAAGCCTATTCACCGGCAGTCATCAAATTTATTCATTTTAAATCAAATACATATGAATATTCTTATTCAACTTTTACTAGACATTCATTTTTTCCATTATTGGGGATAAGGAAACCTATTCCCATTTTTTTAATAAGAAGATTAACTTTTACAAGTTTTCATACTAAGTCACTGTGTACAATTCAACAAAGTCTATATCATTGTAATTTTTCACGAATTACTTGTTTTAAATATACACATGTGTGTGTGAACAAATGAATATAAAAATAGGTTGACATTTGGGCAACCAGAAAGATCTTCCTAGCAGAGAGAAATATATGAGTACAGAAATCAGGTATAGATACATTAAAAATTGACTACTTATACTTTTAATTTGTTTACTATTACATCTTTCCCCACCTAAAGAATAGTATCATCTCTAAAACTCACCTTAATGTTTTTATGTACTCTAACTACAATCACCTTATCTATGGAGTAAAAGGAATGTTTCATTTACACACAGAGAAACTGGGACCAGGGAGGTAATCACCTCCCTGGGTTATTTGTAATTAAACCGGCATGGAAAGTCCAATCATTTAAGTACAATACTGGTCTTTCCAGAATATTTCATTGTGTCTTAGACTGGACAAGCTTTCATGCTTCCACAGCTACCAAG
>NW_022196896.1:82811763-82813478 GCF_008632895.1 Mastomys coucha
GAAAGAAAGAAAGAAAGAAAAAGAAAAGAAGAAATAATCTTAGAATCTCCCTTGTAAATCACGTGAAAATAAGATTGAACCTGAACTGAATAGAAGTGATGTGTTTCTTCAGGTTAAAAAAAAAAATCCCTGTGGCCAAATCATTTCATATTTCATTGAAAGGGATAAAATATTACTTAAATTGCAATTATCTGTAAAGAACAATCAACTACTAGGTGCCACCTCTGGAGCAATTGATTGCATCTTTATGTTCTCTCTTTACACAATTTTCTTACACTTAACCGCTGACTAGTGACCACTTCATTATCACAAGATGCTTCTCTCTTTTCAACAGCTGATTCTTCTCTTCCTTGTGCTTAATGGTAGCAGTACTGTTCACAAAGTGATTTTGTAGATGATTTCCTGACCACATGAGGCTTTCCCCAATGTTTTACTGTAGTAAGAGATCTATATAATTTGTTGGAATTTGCACTGGATGCATTTGTTTTGCTCTCTCCTAGAGGTAAGTCCTTCCAGGCCAAGAAAGAGGAATGGGAATCATGGCTATGTGTAGCTCAGATTCATGCCTCACCTATGGAAGAGTATTTTGGTGTGGGGAGAACCTCTATTGGTATTGCTATTCCTTGTCTGCACCCATACAAATTTTGCCACCACAGAATGAAAGCTAATCAGGAAGTTTTAATTGCCTAAATGACAAACAGCCCAGATGTGCAATATAATAACCTGAGCTTGTATCTCAAACTAAACCTCTTTTTATGAATGTGGTGGTTTGAATGCAAATGGCCTCCACAAGCTCTTGTGTTTAAATACTTGGTCCTCAATTGGTAGAATTGCTTGGAACAGACTAGGAAATGAGGACTGTATGCAAGGGGTGCAATAAAGGAACTTCCAACAAACTGTTCCAGCTCCATTGGGTAATGTGACTAAGGGAGACAAAGTACTCAGAGGCATCTGAAAGAGTTCATTCAGAGCAGAGAGAGAGAGAAAAAAAGCAGATAGGACATGACCAGGGCTAGTAAAGCAGGAGGGCAAGAGACATCAGTGAGCAAGAGATAAAACAGAGAATATCTAGAGAGCAAGAGGACAACAATTGATAGAGAGAGTTAGAGATGATAGACAGAAAAGGTATAGTGAATGAATGAATAATAAGAGGATCCATGTTATAAGTTGGGCAAGTAGCTGGAGGGAAAGAAGTCTGTGAGCTAGAGGGACTTTAGGGTACAGGAGGAGATGAGAAGGCTAGAATGTTCAGTGAAGCTTTGAATGTTTAAGGGGTACTGGTGATGCTGAGAGAGCCTGGAAGGCCAGCATGGGCTTTGATATGCTGACTGGGTGTATGTCAATTGAGAGCCAAAGGAAATTACTCCTTTAAGGGAGGGAAGCTCACTTCACATGCTTTTGATGAATACTGGCTTTGATCCAACCACCAGAATCTTCCTACTCTTCACCTTGGGCTCCTTTCTGGATATAGGGATAGCCTAAGACCTAAAATGAACTTTGTCAGAGGAGGTATGTCACAGGGAAAGGCTTTGAGGTTTCAATCCTGCCATCCCCAAGGCACTCTCTGCCTCCTACTTACAGTTTTGGAACTTGAGCTCTCAACTGTTCGAACTGCCATGTCTTTGCTCCACCATCATGGACTCAAACCCTCTAGAACAGTTAAGTCGTATTAAATGGTTTCTTTTATAATGGGGTACAGAGCTAAACAAAGAATT
>NW_022196896.1:82813488-82823724 GCF_008632895.1 Mastomys coucha
ACCTCGGCCCTGTGAAGGTTTTGTGCCCCATTGTAGGGGAATGTCAGCGCCAGAAAGTGGGAGAGGGCAGGGTGGCAGGCATGGGGAAGTGGGAGGCAACAGAAGTTTGTTTTGTTGTTTTTGTTTGTTTCTTTGTTTTTTGGAGGGGAAACTGGGAATGGAGAAATTTACATGTAAATAAAGAAAATATCTAAAAAAAAAAAAGAAATATGGTATTAAATATAGTACAAAATAAAAGAGGGTGGGGTGGCAGGCATGGGGACGGGGGAGGCAACAGGGGTTTGTTTTTGTTGTTTTTGTTAGTTTCTTTGTTTTTTGGAGGGGAAACTAGGAATGGAGAAATTTACATGTAAATAAAGAAAATATCTAATAAAAAAATAAATAAATCACATTAGTCATGTTGTTTTATCACAGCAATAGCAATGCAACTTGTATAGTGAAATTGTCTATTTTATCTTAAAGCATTTATGTGTGTGCTCATGCATGAGGTGCTCATGAAGGCGAGAAGAGGGCACTGAATCTCTACAGCTGGAGTTACATGTAGTTGGGAGCTGCCTGACACAGGTGCTAAGAACCAAAATTTTCCAAAGAACCAAAAAGGGGCAAGTATTTTTTAAAACAAACCCATCTTTCTAACTCCTGAAGATATTTTATTTTACCTTAATGTCTTCACCTTAAAAAAATAATATTAATGGTTTCAACCTTAGAGATCGCTTCCGATAAACCACACAGGTAAGGATGAAAAGCCAGGTGGTTATCAGTCTGGCTCTTTATCCCTTCACCTGAAAAGAACGGACAGTCACCAACTTTCTTTTGCTGCTCATTCTGCCCATGCTTACATGCTTTGTCCTCAGCAAAACTCAGCACTTTTCACTACTCAAGGACCAACGCCCTTTTCTTAGCTTCCCATGTGGAGTTAATTCCATTGGGGAAAATACTATGTACTAGTGCTTGGTGGGAACCAAGATTATCCTCTGCTGCTGCTTCTCAAGCATTAGAAAAACTCAGGGGATTCCTCACAATCCAATAGGCTCCATGAAACCAGGAAGGAAACATAACAGCGAATGATAAGACAAAGGTGGGTGCCAGCCTGAGCACTTGGCTCACTATTGTGCCACTAAGCTGATAGCTATTACCCAAACTGACACAAGACAGAAAGGATTGCGACCCTGGAGATCTGGAAATTCAGAGATCCACTATATTAGTTATTTTCTGTTCTTGTGCTAAATATCCTAACAAATGCAAATCTCTTACTTACTTTTTTATTGCTGTAACCAAGGCAATTTATAAGAAAAAAAAATGTGCAATTTGGGGATCATGGTGGCAGAGGTTTTGAGACCATAACTATCAGGATGGGGAGCATGGCAGCTGGCAGGAAGGCACAGCTCTAGAGCAATAGCTGAGACCTATATCTTGATCTACAAGCACACAACCGATGGGGAGGGGGATGGGTCAGAATGGTGTGATCTTTTAAAACTTCAAAGCCTGCCTCCAAATGACGCGCCTCCTCTAACAAGGCTGTATCTCCTAATGCTTCTAAAACAGTCCCATCAACTGTGAACATGTATTCCAAAATGTGAGCCTATTGGAATCAATCTAAATCAAGTCACAATGACAACTTAAGACAAACACAGTCTATTTTAGTTTATGTTTTCAGAAGAATAGAGTCCATTGTGGAAGAAAAGGCAGAGCATGGCAATAGAAGCAGGACGTTAGCTAAACATACCTCTATTTACATACAGGAAGCAGCGAGAGAACCGGAAGTGGAACAAGGCTATAAACTGTCAGAGCCTGTCTCTGGTGATATACTTCTTCCAGCAAGGCTTCATGTGGTAAAAGTCCCACAACCTCTCCAAACAGTCCAAACAACTGTAGAGCAAGTGTTTGAAATCATGAGCCTAATTGAGACATCTCTCATTGTAACAACACCTTCCCTTTATCCAACTGATTCATTGCCAACTCATTATGCAAAATTCATCTAGCCCAACTTCAAAAGTTCCTATAGTCTCTAAATAATCTCTCAGGATTGTTAAAAAAAAATGTCTAAAGGTTCTTATGAATCTCACAGTAAACTCTTAACTGTGATTACTTGTAAATTGAAATTTTAAATATAACACAAATTATATATAGTTCTAACTTACAATGCACAGCATTTATATTTCCATTCAAAATAGGAAGAATAGGGGCACAGAGCAGAAAGATTGAGCCAAAGTAAGATTGAAATCCGGTAGGACAAGCAACAAATTCTGTAGTACTGTGTCTATTATCTGGATTCGCTTTCAAAGGCTTAACTAACTCTGCCCTTCTACCTTTGCTGCATAAAATAGACATCGAACTCTTGGGCTGGTTCCACTCCCTTTTGAATCTCTCCATAGCAAGATATGTTAGGACTCTGGCATCTCCAACATCTTTGGGTCTCCACTGGACCAGCTTCACCATAACAGCTGTATGCAGTGTCCTCTGAGGACATCTTCACAGGCCCCTCGACCCTCCTACACACTGCCTGGCCTCTGCGGCTTTCTGAAACTACAGGGAAATAATCCACGACCACTACAGTTTTGCCTCTTTCTTGTCTTCAAAACCAGGACCGCATAGACATCCTGCCAAGTATGGCTGCCAGCTTTGGATGGGCCCTGGAACCCTTGGACCACAGTTGCAGCAGTTTATGAAGCTATTGAAAAAAAAAAAAAAAGTCCTAGGCATCTGCTTTTTTTCTTAATCCTTAGGGTGGTTTTCAGAGATTGGGTCTCACATTTAGGGTACCTTTTCTATTGTCCCCATGCAGATCAGTTGGAGTCTCTATTATGCATTAATCTAACAATTACAGTCTCTGTTTTCAGCATATTTCTTGCCTGTAACAGTAAGCTTCCTGGTGCTCTTTTTTCTCTAAGCTATACATTTTTAATCTTTCCTTCCCTTCTTGTTATTAGCTTTCAATATACATATGCATAAGACTATTACAAAATATCCATGCCCCAGACTCAATGTTTTATTATTATGCAATTTCCTCTATAAAAGATATTCATACATTGTGTTTTAATTTGTCCCCACACAAATTCTCAGAATACAGGGTCTGATGGTTTGCCAGAATATCACATGAATAGCCAAGTACTTCATATAGTTCTTATTCCATTCTAAACCTCATGAACTACTTAATCTTCCAGCACCCACATTATTCTACTGTCTTCCCAGCCTTTACTGGCATGGCCCACTAAGCTCTGCCTATAGCCTTCAATGGTTTTTCTAGTACAATGTTTAAAAATGTCCCACATAATTCCAAAAGCATCATAGTCAGGGTTTTCACACCACTGGTCTCATTTTCCTGGTACTGATCTCTGTATTCGTTTCTTTTCTGTGATGACATTGGTAATCAAAAAACCTGACAAAGGAAACCTAAGGAAGAAATAGTTTTACTTAAGTTTATTGTTTCAGAGATAGTATTTATCTTGACAGGGGAATCATGGCATGGTGGCGGGAGCAGGAGGCTAGCTACTATTGAGCTATGAAGCTGGGAGTGGTGGTAGAGACAGAGACAGGGCAGAGCCTCCTCTTAGAATGACAGATCTAAACATTTGAATCTAAATCCTGTTCATGGTTCCTTTATCACTCTTACAAAGTGTCATGCTGTAGAATTTCTCAAAAATAAGTTTAGGCTTATTTACAAAGAAACATCCATGAAAACCACACACATTATACTTTTTAAGGCCACGTACAGAAGGCTTTCACCAACCTACTTAATTTTGTCAGTGAGTTTAATTACTCATAGAATATGTACCTAAGCCCAGCTCTACTGCAGAAAGTATCCTAAGGTCTGGGAATTTTTAAAATGCAAGGTAAAAGGTATCCTTTTTCACAGAGAGTTTATGTGAGAATAAAGAATATAAACATTAAACAAGTAAGCAAAAATATTTTCAAAGGCAAAAGTAAAAACACTTTAAATGATTAGACAGTAAGTATATATAGCATTCTAGAATGCTAAAAGAGATGTAGATTATACAACAGAGCAGAGAATACATACATTAGGTATATAAAGTAGGTAAATAATTATAGGCATAAAAAATAGATTATGATTAGATATAGATAACCAAATGTTCAGTCAATAAATCATGACAAAATTTATTTCAAAACAATTCTGTGTTTTAAAAAAAAATTTTAAAAAAAGGGAGTGTTGCAAGCTTTACACACTACTGCTGAGCAACAGCAGGCCACATGGCTCCAGCCAGGTGATCTCAACTTGGTGGTTTCTCTGGGCCAGAGTTTCTGAGTTCCCTTGGTGGATCGTTGCCAGGCCAGCCACCCGGTAGAAACAAAACTCTTTATGACCAGCAGACTTCTTGCACTACTGCTGCCAGCAACTCTCTGCTGTGTGGGGCTGGCAGGCCATGCACTGACAGGCAATGGCCAATCTGTTTTTATCTTGTGGAGACTCTGACTCTGAACTCCAAAATCTCTCCACCCAGCTTGCTAGGTTCCCACTGTACAGTTTCTACCATGCCAGCTCCATGCTTCAATTCCCCCACAGCCTCTGTGGTGCACGACAGGCAATCTCACACTTTGCTGCTGTACCTTTTTCTCTTGAACCCAGAAGGAAAACACAACACAAACTTAACTCAGATACAATGGGTAACTCAAACTCTGGACGCAAGAACTACAACCTAATCTTGTAAGCCTTATTAAATCTGATTCCTCCAGTGGTGAATCCTTGTGGATCCTCCATGATACCAGGAAATTCTAGCAGCTACATCTTGCCCTTACACTATTCCCATTCCAAACAGCCTCTAACTCTCTCCTCCTTCTCCTCTTCCTCTGTCCAGCCAGGAAATCCCACCTACTGGCCCAGTGATTGGCTCCTTTATTCATTAGGGGATTGGCTCACAAGAAGTCAACTGAGTATGTAACTCCCTCCTTGTCTGCAACCCCTCCCAGGAGAGAGGACTTAGCATCAAAATCCAAAGAGTACCAGGCCTGTCCATAACAAAATTCTTTGGTATTTTAATAGTTATTTTACTATTTATTAAAGGCAGAAGCTAAATTGAACACTAGTGAGATAAATGTGCATCCTCTGCCTGTTTGTCTGACTCCTCTCCCTATTTCCCTCTCCCTCTCTCATCATCAACCATGAACAACACAGAAAGAAATCCTTTGCCAGATGCCAATGCATGGTTAGTGGATCTCCTGACCCCAGAACTGTCAGGGATAAATTTGTCCCCCTATAAATTCTCTTGAATCTTGCTAGAGCAATACAAATAGATCAAATCAGAGTCAAAAAGAGAAAACCTCAAAAATAGTCCTATAGAAAGAAAAGGAATGAGAAGGGACGATTTGGGTAAGTAACAAGCCTGGGAAGAATTGTGGACAGATGATATACCCATGAGCCTTCGGGTGAGATTCTGCCTCCCTGAGGCAGGATTCCCCAAACCATTTTTCAGGAAGTCTGTAAGGTCAAAACTATCCCCATAACAATGCCTGGCATGCTGTCCTCTGTCTAATAACCTCACATTACAGATTTGTTGCTATGTTTTCTGAATCTGCATTGCAATTCACTTTTAAGTAGCTTGCTGAGTGTGAGTATATTATCGAAGCTGAGCATCCACAGTATGTGGTTACTGTGTCTGCTCAAGAATCCAATAAAGGTAACCATAGAAAACAATGGAAAATTTTCTCTTGTGTGAAAGTCGGCGATTCTAAGATCAAAGAGTAAAGAAATTCAGCATTTAATGAGGGTTTGTTTCCTAACTCTACGTGACCTCAGTAGAAAGTGGTGAGGAAGAGTTCTAGAGTTTGTTTTAAAGAGGAAATAATTTAATTTGTAAAGACTCCAGTCTCAAGATCTAGTCAGCTCTCAAAGGACCCAACAAACCAGAGGTGAATGTTGCAATATGTAAAACTTTGGAACATAGTCAATGTTGCTATCAACAGGGAAATACCCACTCTTGAGCTAGGTTGTTTAGCACCAATTGACACAGTCAAAGCAACCCCATAAAGACATCTACTGACCAAACTGCTCTAGGTAGTCTCTCACTGAGACTCTATTGAGTTGCCAATTAAAACTAATCATCACAGCCTGTATCACAAAAAGATTAAGAACCATTTATTTAGGCAGTTTGCTTCACACTTTTCAATTTAGAAGTTAAGAATTTACATGTCTATAATCTTTTTTTTGCAATACCTCAGTCTTTTCCATTGAAAATCTGCTTAAATCCTGTGATGGGTTGTATTTAAAAAAAATGTTCTCATCAACGAACATGGTCCCCCAAATTTTTATATCATTCCTATTGAAAGATAATATCTAGTTCCCTCACTAAATTTAAGCCAACTTCTCTGGCTTATTTCTAATTAAAGGAAAGTAGTGAGCAGATCTTGGTGAGTCTCACAAGCAGCATAGACTATACCTGTGATTCTCACTAAATATGCCTGGTATATTTTCATCCCACCTCCCCCTCCCCCCCAGCTACCATGACCTTGTGAAGTTCCCTAGCATCATTTGGGGAAGATTCCCTGGAGAGGTTGCATGAAAGAAGAAATCTCTATCTGTTCTACATTCTGGACCACATCAACTCTCCTATGTAAGATGGTCTACAATGCCCTCCCTCATCCTCAAATCATGTCTACTGTATCAAGACAGGGCAAGGAAGAGACACCTCCACCAACTTTCACTCAAACTGCAAATATGTGCAAAGCTAATGCCATCATCCTTGAATTTGCTACACAACCTGAACTAACTGAAAATTCAATTTGCTACATAACCTGAACTAACTGAAACAAAAACTCTTTTGGGTGCTGTGAAATTGTCAGAGGGTGCATTGGGGCATTCAGTAGGATAGTGGTGAAGAGTGGGGCATGAGGTAAGAAGAGTGATGAACAGACATTGTGGTGTGCAGTAAGAATAGTGGGAGAAAGCTTTCTTCAGGATCTTTCTTACTAAGGACCACTGGTCATGGAGAAGCATCAGTCAGCCAGCATCAATGAGGGACAGCGAGGTCTCATGTTCACTCCTCCATGTCTTGGAAGATGCTAATCACTGGAAGCAGAGAAGGCAAGGTGAGTGAAAGAAAAACTTGTCAAATTCAGTATCAAAACCAGTGAGGGAAAGGAGAAACCAGCATAGCAGGTACTAGAAAGAATCATTGTTTTATAAAGCTTACAGGAATGATTATTGCAGCTGTAAAATCATAATCAAACTTTACATATTACATTGGATGCATTATGTATTACCTATTATTTTACTGGTTTTACTACTTACTAAGAAGACATTACCATTTTTCTTTGGTAGATGGAAAAATATATGATACTGAAGGTTGTTTAACAATCTTCCTGAAAGCACAGATACATAATAAACATAGAAATCATGACATTTTTGTATATTAAAGTAATTCCTCTCTCTCTGTCTCTGTCTCTCTGTCTCTCTGTCTCTCTCTTTCTCTCTTTCTCTCGCTCTCTCTCTCTCTCTCTCTCTCTCTCTCTCTTTCTCTCACTTTCTCAATATATAATGTGGCTTCAAATTTCATGCTCTAATCTAAGATACAGGTGCAGTAAATATGCCAAACTTCAAAGGCACTATTTCTGCTTCCCTCCTGAGGGAGAGGTGTCTGCAGAGCCATGTGAAGCCTTGGCTAATGGCAGGTGGCATTGGGGACAAGATAGGAGGAAGAGAAGGCTAACAATTTACTATAAATGATTTTTCAATTGAAGAGAAACAGGAAATGTGCCAGCAGGCTGTGGATCAGAGGTCAGCACCTGCTCCTCCCTCTGCATGTCCGCAGATTCTGACATCTCATCTGCTGGGAAATCAGACGCACTGAGATGCCAGCCAAGCCAGAGAGCACTGGAGTCTTTCTGCCAGCTACTGCCAGGTCTTAGCCTCTTGAATGCCACTCAGCAGCATCCTGCTCCTTGATGTGACTCCCACCACCCTGATGTACTGTGGCAAAATAAAGGCTGAGTGTGATTTTGCTTGGGGAGCAGATGCCCAGATGCCTCTCTGGTACATGTCACAAGTAGCATATGCATTGCTTCATTGCAAATGTGCATTTGCAGAAATCTGTAGCAATGGAGAAGGAGCGTGCTCCTTTGGAAAGGGCGGAAACAGAAAATTTGAGGCACCCACCATGTATGTCTAGGAGTTGCTATTCACTAGTGAACATTGGCTTCGGGTTCTAGTTTCTAGGTGACTTTCATGTCAAGTCTTAGACCCATGACAGCTTTCATTCTCCTTCTTTCTGGTACAAGATAGAAATGTCTAGTGCCCATTCAGTGCTAAAAAATCTTTCTAAATACCTGCTGCATATCAAGGTGGTATAGGTCTATGATACCCGTCCTGAATAGGAAGTAATACGTAGATCCACAAACAAGCAGTTTACATCTGGTTCCTTGTCCTGTAAGCCAGTCAGTCCCAATTATTCTCTTCCTTTGTGGGGACATGATTTCTTCTTTCCTCATCAGGTTTCCCCATCCTGACTTAGAACTTAATTAATTAATTTACTTTTGACATCAGAGTCTCACAAACGATGCCCAGGCTGCTCACACTCCCAAGTTTAATACACTTTCTCACTTGCTTCTCAAGGGCTGGGATTACAGGTGCATATCACATGTCCAGCTTTAATTATTTAATTATACTATTTGATTATCATTTATTCAATTTACCAAGCATTTGGAAGGGGTTTTCTAGTAGCTGAAGCTACTTTCAGCAGGGAGAGGATTAACACGGGAATGGTTTATTGAGTCCTGATTTTCTTTATTGAGTAGAGCTATGGAAAAATGAAATTAGGCAAATACATAGAGTTTACTATCACTTCCTCCCTTTATGTCTCTTAATAAGAACTGTTTATTAATTTTAAATGTCTCCTTCTATGTTATATTGTCCCAGAATATTCTCTTAGAATCAGTATTTGTTTGTTGACCATGAAAAATCAATTATCTGACAATATATATCATCAGATAATCAATTTATTGTATATATATACCCAATCATTAAACACATATATATATATGTATATATATAGATAGA
This sequence comes from Mastomys coucha, assembly GCF_008632895.1. Taxonomy (NCBI): domain Eukaryota; kingdom Metazoa; phylum Chordata; class Mammalia; order Rodentia; family Muridae; genus Mastomys; species Mastomys coucha. Next base: position 82,822,496 of record NW_022196896.1, read on the forward strand.
TATCTTCAAATTTTATATATATAGGCATATATAAATATGTAATCACTAAACCAATAAATAAGGGACACCAACAACTATTAAGGAAGAAAATCAGAAATCAGAGCTGCTATAATTGCTAACAAGTGTGGCTTGCAACAAAAGTTATAAGACACACAAGGAAACAAGAAAGAATTAGCCTTCATAGGTAGAGAAAGAAGGAACTAAAGAACAAATTTAAATTATCTTCAAAATGTTCATTATAAATGTTCAAGTCCACAAAGGAAAAGTATATAAAGAAAAATTTAAAGATGTGATGTCACATAAAATAAAGGTTATTAATAAAGAAATAATGATGCAATAGAATATACCTTAGCTAAAGAATAGAGATGAGAAAATGAAGAAAATTAATTAGTGTTATAGAGAAGATGGCCATCACAAAACACACAAGTGCATACCTGGTTTAGAAGAAAAGGAAAGGAAAAGGAAATCTCAAAACTTCCCAGACACACTGAGGAGTATCTATTACCCAAGACGATCAATGGATTTACAGTAGGAAAAAGTCAAGGGGATCCAAAACAAAACAAAAAAAACAAAACAAAAAACAAAACAAACTAAATTAAATAAGCTCTCCCCCTTTTATCAAAAACATAATCTCTTTTCATTCAATAAATCCTGATTACAGTTTCCCCTCCCTCTGCTCCTCCCAGGTCCTCGCCACTTCTGCTTCCATCTAGATCCACTCCCTGTTTGTCTCCCATTACAAAATATAGGCTTCCATGAGATAACAACAAATCATAACAAAATAAATGATATGATGGAACAATCACTATCAAATTGAAGTTGGAAAAGGCAAGTAAACAGAAGGAAAAGAGGCCAAGAATAGGCACAAGAATAAGAGACACACAAGTTCACACACTTGGGAGTCCTATAAGAATAGGAAATTGAAAGCCATAATATAAATATAAAAGTGTATGACAAGAATATATATGAACTAATGAAGATAGAGAAATAAAATTACAGTTTTAATAAGCAATAGATAAGGAAAATGAATACTTTGAAATGCACAGGAATAAAGATGTATTATGCTAAATCATAAGATGCAAATCTAGGATTTCTCAAATAATATTTTTAGCTTTTAATGACTATATTATTAATCAAAATCACTGAAATTGATAAACTATCTTTTTTTTGATATTTTCTTTATTTACATGTAAATTTCTCCATTCCCAGTTTTCCCTCCAAAAAACAAA
>NW_022196896.1:82833420-82863420 GCF_008632895.1 Mastomys coucha
AGGGATTTTTGAGTTTGCTCTTTAAGTGCTTCTACTTGTTTACTTATGATCTCCTGTAATTCATTATGGAATTTTTTTGTTTCCTCTTTAAGGGTTTGTACCTCTTTACCAGTATTCTCCTGTATTTCTTTAAGGGAGTTATTCATGTCCTTCTTAAGTTCCTCTATCAACATTGTGAGATATGATTTAAGATCCAATTCTTGCTTTTCTGGTGTTTGGGGATATCCAGGACTTGCTGCAGTGGGAGTACTAGGTTCTTATGAAGCCAAGTAGTCTTGGTTTCTGTTGCTAAGATTCTTGCGTTTGCCTTTCGCCATCTTTTGCTTTTTGGTGTTAAATGTTCTTAGTGTCTCTGGCTAGAGCTTGTCCTGTCCCTGCCGCCTTGCAAGTCCCCTGCGACTCGCGGGGCCTGTTCCTTCAAACTGGCTGCTCCAGTCTTAGAAACTCACCAGAGAGGAGATGGAGGCTTAAGGTGTTCCCTGGAGGTAGGCCCTCCACTTGCAGGGAAGGGGCAGAGAAGGATGCTGATCCTCCTCTGTCACTCAGAAGCTGAGAGGATCCTGTCCCTGCCACCCTGGGGCTCCCCTGGGAGTTGTGGGGCCTGTGCTGGCTGCTCTGGTCTCAGAAACTCACCTGAGAGAAAATGGCCTATAACCTATCTTTTAACCTGAGAAAAAAAATAAAGCAGATTAACCCTAATGCAAACAGGAGGAAGATACAATAAAATAGAAAAGAAGTCCATGAAATAAATAATGAAATATAGAAAAATCCATTAAACAAAAGCAGTTTTGAAATATTTATTATTTATTCAGTAGGAAGCTCTAACTATATAGTCAGGGTTGGTTTGAAGCCAACAGTTTTCCTCAGTCAGCCTCCTACACGCTGCAGTTACAGTGCACAATGCCTAGGACAAAGCTAACCCTTTCCTTCTTAAATATTCATTTAATATGTTGCATTTAAAATCTTTTGCAATATTTTAATACATTTAAATTTCCATATAACACACCTTGACCATATTCTTTCCTTTACCTCAAGCCTTTCAAGATTCGTCTGATCTTCCTCTACTCATTAAAGTCATGTGTCATGTTCTTCCTCTCTCTCTCTCTCCTCTCTCTCTCTCTCTCTCTCTCTCTCTCTCTCTCTCTCTCTCTCTCTCTCTCTCTCGGAAAAAAATTAAGAAAACCAAACAGAAGCCAAAAGGACATCAACAACAAGAGGACACAAATAGGCACTGAGTCGGTTTTGAGCTGGTCAGCTACTCCTGGGCATAAGGCTTTTCACAGGTCAAGAAAACTGGAAGCACTTAGATATATTGACCAATGTAAAGAGAAGAAACTCCAACAAATTATTAATGTACCGAGTAGGAGAGGGGTCAATGTTAACATTAACCTTACAAAAATAAAAAGGACTTTAAAGGAAAGTAAACGTTAGTAGCATGACAGTAAATGAAAAATTTTGGATTTAATGGAAAAATATCTACAATAACATAGACTACAAAAACTATCTCAAATGTACATATTATGAGTATGAATATAGTATACATAATATTGTATAAAAATCCACAAAAACTTTACTACCGACTGCTACTAAACATTTGGAGACTAAATGCCAGTTCATCACAAAATTCTCCACAAAAAAAAGAATGTAGCTATTAATTATTTTATCATATACTGTGATATTATTATTGCTGGAATATCAAAATTCTACTTGGAACATCATAAGAAAGATATGGACCAATATCACTTATGACAACAGTAGCAAATATCAGCACAACAAACCCAGTAAAATGAAAAAACAAGCAAACAAAAAAAAGAACTTCCTGGTTTAAGTGAGAGCAGTTTGCTGAACAGAGTGGGTCTGTTAGTCCTAATAGACTATATGAAAACACAGAAATAAAAACTACCTCCATTGGAAAATGACCTAATTCTAGGAAATCCTCTGAAAACAACTGGAACTGGCCAGCCCATGCAGCAGAGTTGTGTGACACAAGATCAGCACATAAACATCAACTACAACCACTGCACTTGCAAGGATTCATCTGTAAGTAAAACTGAAAAAGCAACTCCATGTGTAAGAGCATCAATAGGGATACAATACATAGAGATGAAGGTACAGACTCAATGTCACCCTGATGCATTTCTATAAACTGACAAGGTAGGCTAAAATATATGGAATTATAACATACCAAGAAGTAAACACAATCTTCCAAAAAATTAAAATATAAAAAATTCATACTTCATAACTTCAAAACTTATTTCAATGAAATGGCAATTAAGACAGTGATTTTTGACAATGACTGAAAATGAATAGAGTATAACAGAGTGTATAAATAGATATTATATATACAAATACACACACACGTGTGTGTGTGTGTGTGTACTAGAGAGCTACATGCAGAGTAATAAAGTTTTGGCCTGATTTTATAATATTTATAACATTCCACAAAGTAATTAAAATTTATTAAGAATGCACTGTAAGGCTAAAGCTATAAAATCCCAGAAGAAAACAATGGGATTAAATGGTAAATGTCTGGTCTTCGATTTGGTACTAGTTGGTCATATAAAAGAAAAGCGTAGGCAATAAGAGAACAGATGATTGGGCTGTATCAACGCCAAAAAGTCTAATGCATATAGGAATTATTAAGAAGATGAATATGAGAAGACATACAATGAGAAAATATACTTTAAAACCACATATCAGATGTAATTCTATCATTCAGAATATAGAGTTATAGCTAAAGATACAAAAAATCCTATATAAAAATGAGTATAAGATTTTGTAGAATTTTTTCCACAGTAACTATATAAAAGGACAACAATCACACAAAATATGTTCAATATAATTTGCCCTTCAGGAAATTCTAATCAAATCACTTTAATGAAATATCACTTTACATAAGACAGATAGGAATACAAAATGTACCTGCCACTGTGCAAAATCTTTTTATGGATCCTAAAAAGTCTCAATATGTAGAATTACCATGCAGCCAGTAATTCCATTTCTAGGTATATGCAATAAGACACTATGAAACTTAAAAATAATTCTTTGGAGGTAAAAATACACATTTCCTAGAGCTTCTAATAAACCACAATAAAACAAAGTCTAGCTAAATAAATCAGCACTGGAAATAAAGGGAGAATTATGTTGTGCAAACAAGGGCATGAAAAGAGAAAAAGAGAAACAAAGAGCAGATCTCAGAAGAAGGAAACAGTAAGATGCATGTAGAGACTAGACCACGTTTGGAATTATAGTAAGTGCAAATATTTGGCCAGTGAGATGGTCAGTAGTTAAAGGCACTTGCTACCCAGCCTGATGATCTGACTACCTGACTTTAAGCCCTCCATCTATAGGATAGGAGTAAAACCAAATTGAGGAAGTTGACTTCTGTCTTCAACACCTGCATGGCACACACACACACACACACACACACACACACACACACACACGAGTAAACAGATGAAATAAAGTATCTTTTAAAATAAATGATGTTGAACAATAACAAATATTTCAGTTAAAAGGAAGAAAGGTAGTTTTCTAAAGCAAGATTCAAACAGGCCATGTAGGACATACTCATCTGGCTGTGTTAGCCTAATGCCAAAGGGAAGGTCAAACCGTGCTAGTGTTCTGTGACAGGCTTTCTTCCAGACATACAACACACTTGTCTACTCACCCCAGAAAGGGAACCAAAGTGCACACTGGTAAGCCAGTGAGTTTTCAGTGGGCTAAGCAATGAGTGAAGGGGTTCTTACAGCAGTGGAGTTGACTTAAAGCAGATGCATGACCACCCCAAACAGGGGTTGGCAACCCAGGAAAGCATAGCCCTAAGGCTCTCTGCTGAGCTCCTCCCTGCAGCTCAGCTGCTCAGTCTCCACCCCAGCACTGGTTGCTCTCTCTGTAAGGGGGTTAAGGACTTTTTGAGAATCTTTCTAGCGTCTCTCCTTCCCAAACATGGGTCGGTTTATTTATCTCATGAGCCTCAGCAGTCTTCCCATTTCACCCGCAGGTAATATTTCAAATTAAAGGAAACTTCTATACAAAAACCATGTAAATGTTACTAATAATTTTGTGAATGGAAAAAATAAAATGGCTAAACTGATTGCAAAATTTCAGAACCAGGAATATTACCGGGAACATTTTGTAAAGGAACAGGGATCCATTCATCACAAACACATAGCTACTCCAAATGTTTATATATCCAGTAATAGAGCTTCCATTTTATAAATAAAAAAGAAACCCTAACATTCCAGAAGAAATACAAAGATGTATAATTACAGTTGTGAACCTGATACTTCTCTTTCTGTAATTAATTGAAGGGAAAGATGATCAGTCAGTAGGTCTAAGGCAATCAATTTGATTTATAGGCTATACATTCCAAAGTTATCAGAATGTACCCATACTGAAGATTTATTTTCATTGTATGTGTGTGTGTGTGCTTGATCATATGTATGTGCACCATGTACGTGCAAGTGTTGGGTGATACCAGAAGAGGACATCATGCCTATCATACCCATGTGACTATAGTTACAGGCAATTGAGAGCCATCCAGCATAGATGCTGGAAATCAAACCCATGTCCTCAACAAGAGCAGCAAGTGTTCTTCCTCCAGCCCTAAGAATGTACATTATCTTAAAGTATACATTGAGTTTCCCAGAACACTAGTCAATAGTCCCTAGAAATATGGATCCAATAGGTCAGATACAAACATACACTAAAAGATTTGCTCTAGGAATGGCTCATGCCATAGAGAGGCTGCTAGGTCCTTTGCTGTGAAATGTGCTGTCTTCAAGCTGCAGAGCAAGGAAGCCAAGATGGAGCTCACTCCAAGTCCAGGGACCTGAGAATCACAAGAATTGATTTGATTCTCAGTCAGAAACTGAAGGGCTGAGAAACAGTCACCCAGTACACCTTCCAAGTATCATGAAAGACAAGGAACGATTGAAAATCATCAGCCTTAAAAGACTATTGAGAAGTAACAATGAAATGTGATGTGGGATGAAAGAAGAGAGAAGATACAGATGGGAGACACTGACAAATTTCCAATAAGTTCTGTAGTTAATGTGGCTGCCAGGGTTAGTTTCTTTCTCTTTCTTCCTTCCTTCCTTCCTTCCTTCCTTCCTTCCTTCCTTCCTTCCTTCCTTCTTTCTTTCTTTCTTCCTTCCTTCCTTCCTTTCTTTTTCTTTGTTTCTTTTCTAAGTATGTTATTTGATCATCAAATACCCCACACTTGAGACCATAATGGAGACCTACACCGCAGATACACCTGTCTCAAACCCAATGAATGAATAACAGCCTGGACAGCCCTTCCCTGGAAACTATCCTCAATAACTGCTCTAGGTGAAATTTCCAGTGTCCCATAAGTGGAGTCTGTGTATCTACGGAAAGGCAATCAGGTAAGGGATACTTTCTTAAGTGTATTCCCTGCTCGGTAGTTTGTGGGGTTCTAACATGTTGGGAGTGTGGGTGAACAGCACTGGAGTCCCCAGGGCATCAGCTCTGTGATCTTTTTAAATGTACAACAATCCCAATTCAAGAATTCAAATCAGGGTCAGAGGCCTTGTTTTGATATAAACTTGCAAGCTGCTTTAACATTTCAAAGAGAAGCTGAAATAGATACAAAATGCTTCTTTTTAACATCAAAATTGGAGTAGTTTGCGGAGTTCAAGATCCTACAAAGCTCCTGAGGCAGGACATGTGGTCTTTCTATGAGAATAAAAATAAGACTAATAGAACAGAACAGATTTCAGAAACGTATATTTCTCATGCATATTGGCAATTGTTTCTTGAACAAATATGTCTAGCCAGATCACTGGAGAAATGTCTTTTTTAAGAAAAGGATATGCATTTAAAAATCAAACCCATAGACACTAATTATGTATCATAGATTTAAGTATATATATTGAACCTTCACAATTTTTAAAAGAAAATGACAGAAAGGTTTGCACCAAAGTAGGCAAGTTTTATTAAATGGAGCACATGAAAAATACAACTTAAAAAGGATGTTAGAATTCAGCAAAATTAATTTCACCAAAAGATTACATATACCTTTCAAATGTATAATCTGAAAAAAGTCATAAAGCACTTGTATCCAGACTGAATAAAATCTCTTCGGACTCAATTCCATGTGTTGGGTGGTGAGTGTTCATGATGTGTGTGTGTATAGAGGCCAAATGCCAACACTGAATGTCTTTCCTTACCTCTCCCCACCTTACGTTTTGAAACAGTTTCTCACTGAACCTGAATTCACTGGTTGGCTGGGCTGGCTCTCATAAGCACATGGCTCCACTCCATAGTGTTGAGAGGGTAGATGTGCACTGTAGCATCTACCTTTTAAGCATGTGCTTGGGATCCAAATCCAGGCCTTCATGTTTGCATACCAAGTACTTTACTAACTGGGGCACCTATCATCTCTTAATGCTCAATTTTAAGAAAATAAATGATTCAATAAACATGAGCAAAAAATTTAAACATGCTTTACACACAACATCACGTGAAGAGTAGCAAATACTCAGATGGACACATATAATGCAAATAGTAAGTTATGCCCCCCACACTAAATACCATCAATATTGAGTATACTGACTGACTGCATATGAGTAAAGCATGCCGTGAACAAGCCAGCATCACTAGCACTGTGTTAAGCTTTTACTGTCATTCCTCTGTCATCTAATTTTCAATCAAAACATTATCTAAACATAGGCCTCTGGAACTGATGTGCTAAAACATATATCGAAGCTAAAATGCATGTCGGCCTTGATTTTTCTCACTCCATGACATGGCCTGAATCTTAAAACCTCCCAAAATGCAGTGGGATGCACTTTGCAGATCCCAGGGTGCCAATGGCCCCATTTCCATGGTAACTTTAATGCTTGAGAAGTAAAAAACAGAAGGAAGCTTAAGAAAATTGCACAAAATGAACAAAATAAATTATTAGATTGAACATATGTGGCATAAACAAAATATGGGGTGCTGTTATTAAAAATGAATTGCCTTTTTAAAGTGAAAACAAGCGTAACTCAGGCATGGAACTTCAACTTATGGGAAACGTGGTCATTCCACACTGAGCAGATAATCCCAGAATGTCCTCGGATGCAAAATTAGAGCTCACAAAGACATCAAAATAGTCAGTCTCCTTTTACTAGGCAGGTACATGCTTTCATGCAAATTATCAATGAATAAAGATAACAAAACATGATTGGAAGCCATTAAATTTATGCCATTAAGAGAAAATGTCTACCATATTATAGCAGCACAAGTTATATATTTGATATTATTAAATGTATTTTCCATCCACAATATGCATTCAGTGTCAATTTTGTGCAACAAATATTTTTAAAAATGTTTTCATTGAGATAAAACCTAAATGTCCCACTTAAGTCTGATATTTGCAGGTAGGCCATTGACACTAGAAAACTTCACAATGAATTAACCATATGATGACAGATGTCGAATGTAGAATTAAATCTGCCTACAGGGAAGTAAAATATTCTCTTCATTTATGAGTGTGTTTGAATTGGCTGAACTCAAGTTAAGCCAAGTTTGCCTTTCAAAGACATTTGTCTCCTTGCTGAAGATTATCCTAGACTTACCTAATCTGTTTTATTAACTCCATCTCATTAAATCCTCACCATCCAGTTCTGGCTTTCAATGTCAATGTTTTTATTTCTACCAATTGTGAGTGAATTACATCCTTGCCACCAAATATCTCTGGAAGAACAATGCAGATTTCCTGGAGACTCACTTGGCCTAGCTCATCATTTTGCTTTAATAATATTAATGCACTAAACTGAAAAATAAAATTTGATTTTCAATGTTCAAGGCCTCTAATCCAATAAAACCATGAATAATAAGATGTGATGTCTTCAGAATTATAAACTAAAATTTGATTTTCAATTGCTTATTTACCCAACCAATGAGTGCTCTCAATGATGACGGTACACAAGGCACTGTCCTCGGCACTGAGAACTCAGACATGGATCTGATATACCATATTTAATGGGGCTGCCTGTTTAGATAATGCCAGAGAAAAATATGCTAATAATGACCTTTAATGTGGTAAAACATAACAGCAATATGTCTAAATTTAAAAAAAAAAAAAGTATAGATGTAAGAAATAAAACAAGTGCTACATAATTTTTTTTGTCTAGGACTTTTGTTTACAATAATTTCTCCCTAGTTTTAGTGATTAAACCTGTTGGACTGTGAAAGGCAGTCTGTGTTCTGGTTGAGCGAGGCTTACTCCAGAGACCCAGTAGAAAATTTTACAAGGGACAGAACCATGAGCCACACTCCCAGACATTAAGCTCCTGACACCACAAGCCCTCAACTCCGTAATCCTATGGCTATCAGTCCTGTAGGCAATGCCCTAAGCTCTTGGTATTCTGGCTGGACTCCACCCCCATAGTTACCTGGCTACAGTAAGGCAGCCCAGCCCACTATAAAAGGAGCTGCTTGGCTGTCATCTCTCTCAAGCTCTTGCTCTCTCTCTCTCTCTCTCTCTCTCTCTCTCTCTCTCTCTCTCTCTCTCTCTTGCCTCTTACTCTCACCTCTCGAACCCCCTCTCTCCCTCTCCCCTCCTCTCTCTCTCCACATGGCCATGGCTGTCCTCTGCTTCTTTACTCTTCTCTCTCTTCTCCCTCCCTCCCTCCCTCCCTCCCTCTCTGTCTCTGTCTCTGTCTCTGTCTCTCTGTCTCTGTCTCTCTCTGTCTCTGTCTCTGTCTCTCTCTCTGTCTCTCTCTGTGTCTCTGTCTCTGTCTCTGTCTCTGTCTCTGTCTCTGTCTCTCTCTGTGTCTCTGTCTCTCTCTCTCTCTCTCTGTCTCTCTCTCTCTCTCTCTCTCTCTCTCTCTCTCTCTCTCTCTCTCTCTCTCTCTCTCTCTCTCTCTCTCTCTCTCTCTCTCTCTCTGTTTTTCTACAATAAAGCTCTAAAACCATGGACCATCTCTGTTCATCCTGATCCGCCATGCTGGAGCAATATACTAGGTTTCCCTCAAAAGGCCTCCCTGTGCTCCAGCCATGGCTGCCAGCCAAACCAAGCCAGCCACCTGAGCCAGTTAGACTCTCCCATCCCTGCTTTAAACTGCCAGAGCTCTCCCCTCCCCCTACCCTTTTCCTCTTTGACACCCCACTCCCAGTCTGCCTGAGGGTCTGTTCTCAGCTCTTCCCAGACGTATAGCAGTCTGGGATGTCAGAGATCAAGAACCTCTTGTCCAGGGACCTCACAGCAGGCTCTTCCGCTAAACCTAGCGGTCTGAGGTACTCAAGAGTCAGAGCCAAGATTGCACCCTCCCCACCCGGGGGCCTCACATGGCCCACCCTGAGGTAGTTCCATGTGTGTGGGGGGGAGTCACATGGCAGTTTCCTGAGCTCTGGCGAGATGCTGGTCTTTCCCACCCTTTTATTTCCCCTACGGTCTGCGGACCACCATAAACCCAGGGCTATATGCATGGTAGAAAAGTATTCTGCCATTGAGATACACCCCAATCTTCATGTATATCTAGAAAAAGAGTTACAGACTACAAATGCATCTGTGCATCTTTGCGTGCGTGCGTGCATGTGTGTGCATGCGCGCGTGTGCATATGTGCGTGTGTGTGTGTGTGTGTGTGTGTGTGTGTGTGTGTGTGTGTGTGTGCTTTCCCAAGATCTTGTCAATACATACAGAGAAATTACACTAGACGCTACCTCTCTGCTATCTCTGTGTGCATTTACAGACACATATGCTGTGGTTTGTGAAAACAAAGTGTGAACTTCACTGAAAATCAGAAGAAGGGGTTTTGTATTAGTGCTTTTTCTAGTGAAAAAGAAAGAAAGGAAGAAAGAAAGAAAGAAAGAAAGAAAGAAAGAAAGAAACCATCATAGATCTGGTATATTATAAGGCAAGAAATATAGTATAGTTCACAATAATGATCCAAAATCTAGGGCCATATGGTGCCCGTCTTGCTGACAGATTCCTGTGGTAGCACAGGGCATGATAAAATGGGAGGCAGGAAGAACATGGCCTTTTCTTCAGGTCTCCCTCTGATCTTCAAATCCAAATCACCTCCCAAGGCTCAGTCTCTAAACTCTATGATCACATCAGCTTCCCTCTATTTCTCCATAGCTGACAATGGTGATAAAGCTCTTCTGTGAATTTGGAAAGGGGAGATCATATTCCAATAGTAAGACACTGTTGTTTGTACTAATGTGTAGGTACGTAATATTGTCAAGATGTTTGGTATTTCTTCATCAATAATCTTCTGTATCTACTACTTAATTTTCCCAGTTACTCTGAGATTTAAATGTAGCAACAGATACACAAGTACTTTGTAAGATTTAAAGCATAATGAATTGTAATCTTTCATAGCACTTCACATAATAACTTTGCATATATAAATAAGATGATTAATTTAATTGTGAGGAATTAACTGAATTATCAGAATGAATTGCGTAGTTAATTGTGAATTAACAGAATAAAGTTTATTTAATTTTTGCCCATCCATTATTTATTGTCAGGCTTGAAACATAAATACACAAATCAACAGAGAAGAAAAGTGTCTTCTTTCATTCCCAATAAAATACGTGATTGTTACTCAAAATACAACAGCTAATGTACAGAAGTGCACATGTAAATTATCAGAATTGGTACTTGGTGCACTAAGGAAGGAAATATGCCCTACCCACCCAGGTAGTGACATGCAAATAGGCTACCTCACCACATCTACTTCCCTTCACCATCCCAACATACTGCAAAATGTCAAGGCCAGAAACAAATACATGACTCTTCTGAGGGTTGTACCACACAATAGAATAACGTCTTTTGGAAGAATTTTTAATAAATATTAGAGACGGATAGAATTAACAGCAGTAGATGAAAGTAGAGGAAGCATAGATAGAAACCACAGTATAGAGGCACTAATACCCAAATGGAACCAGAGTCCACTATTAACAAAAACATATATGGCACAGTCCAGAGTGGGTGTGTGGTGCATGGTATTAGAATAGCAACTAGAAAGAAGAGAGAACAAATTTGGTGTCTTGGCAGTGGTGATTAGAGGTGAGACAGCAGCAGCTTTGTCTGTGAGTGGTACCATGTGAAGTAAGTCAGATGTTGATATCCCGCAATGGGATCTCTTTGATTTTTAATGCAGATCATCTAGGGAGAAGCCTTCAGAAACAGACAAATAGCTAAGAGAAGCTCAGTCAGGGCATTTTACAAAAATACAATGCTTGAAATTGGAATGTGGATCTAGAAAGATGTGAGGCACGCCACACTGGACGTTTCACATACCATTCAGATCCATCCTCTCAGCACTGCCATTTACTCTAGCTACTGTGGCAATGACTGGCTTAGTGCAGTTTTGACCACATGTAGTCATGAAATAGTAAGATAGCCTTTAACTTGCTCTCAATGTCCATCACTTCCTTACTGACATGGGAATTCTGTTGTCATGGTATCTGGAATCTACACAGGAAGGGAGGGTGATAGGTGTGCATTTGTACATGAGAAGGACCAATAAACAATTACCACTTCTCCAAGCCATAGTAACCATATTCTTTTCTTCAAAATGTAATATGTAGGGATGTGCATTACTTCAACATTTTCATGAACATCAACTTAAACAAGTTCACAGAGACCCAGAAGCTTTCTACAGACCCTAAAGACCTGGGCAATCCTAGAGAATCTCTTTTGAAGTAGAAATATAAACTGTTGCAGCTCCAATACCACAAAACAAGAACAAGGTTTCTTTGTTTTCTGAAAGCAAAATACTCAACATTTTTACAAAACTGTATTTATCACATGACATTAAATCAACAGTTTAAAGTGGGTGTGGAATAGGCTAGAGTCTGCAGCCATGCCATACTACACTTCCAATTGCCTTAACACTCAAATCACATTCCCTGGAAGAAGTATAGTCAGTAGGTAAAGACACTATGAGGAACATCTGGCAAGCCACAAAAGGAACGCTACAGTATGGCTCTTGCATTTTGGAGCAAAGCCATGCTTTTTACTACAGAGGACTATTGTACATTGTAAGATTAATTTTGACTTGTAACTAACCAGATTGACTGTGAAACCAAACCTTCCCATAGTAAACTGGTATAATCAAATCCTTAGAGTCCTAGCTTAAGGAATGTAATGCAAAAACATGCCATTTGATGGAAACCGTGTATTTGAAGTCCAGAAGACACAAGCAAATCACAAAATTTCTTATCAAAATCTACTATTACCCAACCACTCCTGTACTGAAATCTATCTTTCAGTTCAGAGTCATGATTGATGATGTAGTTTTCTAGCACCAATTGTTGGAGGAAGAAAATTCTTTTGGCCTGGCTCACAGTCAGTATTTGATATATTTGTGTTAAGCATACATGGAAGGCTTTAAGAAATTCTCCTAATAGGCAACACTAACAGTTATCCATTGAACCACATGACAATGGAGGCAATCTGTGGTATGGATATAGATTCCTAGACATAGATGATGAAGCGGGGGAGTGGAAATAGAACAATTATACCACATAAAATGGAAAAGAAACATGTGACTAGCCTATATGAGCAGGCATATGGAATTTGAGTGTCTGGTTACACCCAGCATTAAGGACCTATCTTAGAAGATGCACTCAATAATTCAGTTGAGAAATTGCTTCAATTTAAGAATGTTAGCTAGACTTCCTCCTTAGGTGCTTAGTTTGAGAACAATGGCCTTTAATGGAGTAGCTATGGTATCACAGGTGCAGGCTATTCATAGAACCAAGAGCCAGGATTTGTCACATCATGGTTGATCCTTCTATTACCCCTCAAGGAAGTGGTAAGAAGCAATGAAAAGTAATCCCCTGATGCAGCAGTACATTTGAAGATCAAGCTAACTACATGATAGCAGATACATTAGCTCAAATCTCATACTGTGGAGTGAAAAACAACTTGTCATTATCACATCATCTTCCTCTCTCAAAGTAAGAAGACATGACTTGCAGGTGTAATGTCCTGAAAAATATTACCTTTCATGAAGAGAATCACTTTGTAAAAAAAAGATGTGTGTCAATGGGCTTATGACCACAGGGCCTACTGAAGGCTTGTCTCATTATTTATAAGCAATTAGTATAATAGAGCAATTTATTGGTATAAGTACCAATAAATCCTACTCAGGGGATCGCCATTCAAGCCTGGCAAACTCTTTAAAGGTAACCTTATTTCTACTAAACTTATGCTAGCATTTGGTTTTGCATTTGCCAAGCTAGAATTTATTAGTCCAGAAACCAATGAGTAACAATAGGGATGGCGTCTGTCACGATCTAAATATTCTAGTTCACACCATAGATTTGTCTTCTGCTACATTAAGCCTCCTAGTTTCTAGGAGGCACTTTTCTTATGTGAAGATGATTCAGGGATTCCACTGTTCATGAGGTAACAGTAGTCCTCTACTAGATTATGGATTCTTATGACAAGTGTATCACAAGCAACAAAGGGCAAAAATGTTTTTCCAGGGTTAAACTTAATTCTATGCTAAACTTAATTATAATGTACATCTCAGTTTGCAGGTGAAAAAAAAAATGTGATCTATAAAGAAAATTCTCTAATGGAGAGGAGTTGCTACAGTGTCTGTTAGGGCTCCCCAAGTCATAGTAACGGTAGATGGATGGATAGATGGTTGCCACAGCTAAAACCTGTATTATAAGTACTCCAAATTGTCATTGAGGAAGAAATGGAACACTCTACTGTACCAGCAGCTCAAGTTAACAAGATTCCTCTGAAAAGGAGAAAAATCAAGAGTGATAAGCAAAAGTTTATAGCGATTACGTGTATAAAGGCCACATTAATACAAGCGACTATCCCTGCTGCACTAAGGCTCGTGTATTCATCTTTGATGACATTGTTTTTGACCTTCACGTTGATGAGAGATTTATGACATGTTATATTTATGTGGAAAACAAGTGGGTCAGAAGTGGGTCTGAATGACATCTGTTTCAGAATCAACTCTATAATAGTCACTGCTACAGGAACACATTTAATATCATTTTTATACTCAATTAATGATGACATTTTAACATTATAATCATGACAATATAATAAATTTTCAGAATGTTCTAATTTATATAAATTTCCAGAGTGTTCTAATTTATTTCTTAACCTTTTCCCCTTCACATTTAAAAATATTTTTTATTTTAATTGGGACATAATTGAGGTGCAGTGTGATATTTCAACAGTCTGTATAAGCTGAAAGATACATTTTTCTCTACTTTTGGGTGTATTACTTAATGTTCTTTAAAAGATAACCTCAGAAGTGTCGCTCATGAATAGCTAAACATATTTCTCTGCATTCCCTTCCCATCCCTCTCTAATTTATTCCTGTTTTATTTTTTCTTCTTTTGGGTTCATTTCTTTTCTGCAGTGCTAAGGATTGGACACAGGATTAGGCAAATGATAAGCAAGTTCTATGCCACTGAGCCACATTTCCAGTCCCCAAGTTGACTCCTAGCCTTTGCTTCTTTCTAGGATTAATTTGGAAATAGATTGCTCTTTATCCTCTGCCCCTGGGTTCAGGTTTAGGAATAGCTAAGCTAGAAGAGGAAGAATACTGAACTAAAATTAAAACTACAATGGAGATTTCATAATTCTTTGTATTAACCAACAGACCTGGGATACTTAGAACTCTTCCTGGAACTCTAGGCTTCCAACAAATGGAAAAAATTGCAATTACAAAATTGAAAACCAACAAAAATATTTTCACTTATAAGAAATAATATAATTGGCCAGTAATGTAAATAAAAAGTTAACAATTTTCCAACACAATTAATGTAGAAAATTGAAGCCAAGAGAGAGAGAACATGTGCTCAAGGAAAATGATTAGCACCAATTGAATCAACAAACTTCCCACGAGAAAAAGAATCATCAGTGGTGAAAAACGTCAAGTAACACACTGGTCACCAAGTCCAGTGTACAGCAGCAACACATTTAGGAAAAGCCTGTGAGGTGCTGGGCATTGTTTAAAGAAAAGCTTATTGATATATGGTACATAACACCCCTGAGAAAGATAAGTGAGAGAGCAGAACAGAGAATTAAGCAACTTGATTAAATGGTCAGGAAGAAAATAACAAGTTTTGTGATTTTAGGGCTAGAAGATCAACATGGAGTCAACATGCCTGTCTATAGAATATGCTCCCCTAACTCAGCTTTCTTTTCTCAAGAAGGAAGAAATACTTAACCCTGCATAGGCTTGGTAAGCCACTGTGGGGAGATACTCAGTAGGGAGTCTCCACTCTCCCAGAGAAGAAGGGGAAGGAGATTAGGGGGAGGACCAAGAAGGTGGAAGAAGGACAGAAATCAGAATGTAAAGTGAATAAATTGAAAAAAAGAATATGGCATTTTTCATCTAATATTCTTTAATATTCACATTGTTTTCACTGTATATATATCTATATAAAGTGAAATTTTTATCTTTTATATTTAAGATATCAGCTAAACATTATATATAATGTTTATATGAAATGTTATACATTATATGTCATATATTTATGAATTATATAACATAGTATACATTATAGAATATAATGTATATACTATGTATATATATTATGTAAAAGATATAAGTGAAACATTATATCTTTGTAATTTCACTTTAATATCATTAATATTCACATTGTTATACACTACCACTATCCTCCAGTTCAAAAACAATTCGGTTTACAAATCTGAAACCTATACTCATTAAATAGAAACTTCTAATATCCTGTAATCCTGGCCCCTGAGAGTTACCATTTTATTTTGACTATATGAATCTGAAGATTCTAAGCACTTCATATAAATGGGATCATGTAAGAGTTGTCTTTTTGTGACCTGATTATTTGACTCAGAAAAAAATGTCCTCTAAATTCATATACACAGTTGACAATAGAATCTGCTTGTTTTTAAGGACTAAACAGGATGTGACAGTGTATATGTATTTGCGTATTTCTATGTGTGCTGTTGATTTTGCTAAAAGTGGACATGTAACTATCTCTTTGGACCCTTGATTTTAATATTTACAGTTTAGATTCAGGAGAGAACCTGGAGTTGGAGAGATGGCTCAGAGGCTAAGACCATGCACAGGGCATCTCACTCAAGTCTCTGGGGATCCAATACTCTCTTCTGACCTGAGATTGTGGTTTTGATTTTCAGTTCTTTCTGGTGTTCTTCATGATGCTTACACCTTTTCACATTATTGCACAGCTAGACATCATCCTTGAGAAATAGCTGCCCAGCCTTTGTAAGCTGGTTATCTTTTTATATAAGGCCTTCATATGGTGCATGTAAATATTTCTTAACAGATGTCTGATCTTTACATTGTTTTCTCTTATTGTATGGGCCGCATTTTTGACTATTATGTTCATCAACATGTAGAAAATTATATCTAATTCAATATATTTGTTTTACTTATTTTATTTAAAAATACCATTGTGAAATCAAATGTCATTAAACTTGTGTTTTGTCCCTATGACAAAATGTCTGTAGAAGGAACTTTAAAGTGATTATTTAATTTTTCTCACAGTTTAGAGTGTTTTATATGGTATAGTTAGGATAGAAAGGAAGTCTATGGTGTTGGGGAAGTATAATAAAACTCCTTCCATGGAAGGCAGATAATGAAATAGGGATAGAACTAAAACCAGGTTGTGTTCTAACCTTCCAAGGCCATTCTTTAGTGGTACATCTCTCCACTTTGGCCTCACCCCATGAAGGTCCTAACGCCTCCAACACCATATCATGAGATAGGAACTAAGCGTTAAAGACATGAACCTACAGTGTACAATTCTTATTCAAACCTTAACAGTCTTTCTCCAGCTCACAAGGTAATCATCACCTGAAGACACAAAATCAATTTAGCCCAAACAACACCAAGAGTCCTCACAGTCTCAACATCCACAATACTGTTAGGAAGTCGAGTATGCTTCTGGGAGTCAAAGCAGATTATGCACTGTAAAGCCCTGTAAAAAAATTAAAAATAGGGCTGGCGAGATGGCTCAGCGGGTAAGAGCACTGACTGCTTTTCCAAAAGTCCTGAGTTCAGATCCCAGCAACCACATAGTGGCTCACAACCACCCGTAATGAGATCAGAATTAAAAATATAGGTTACACATATCAAAGATACAATTAATGGCATAGAATTACCACTCTATTTCTGGAAGGGAGGAATGGAGACATATTAAGGTCCAGAGCAAGACCGAAAAACAGTAGGGCAGTGTGAAACTCTGGAGTTCTTAAGTGTATGGTACAAGTGCCTGGGTTCCAACAGGATAGGGCAGCCCTGCTTCCTATAGAACACCTGAACACACTTTCTCTCTTGCTCTAGCTCTTGATCTCTCCTGGATTAGCTCTACTTCACAACCCTATCCTTTCTAGGCAGATATTTCACATCCCTGGCATTAATAACATCCTGCGGTATCTATTACACCTACCTTAGTGTCATCTACCTAGTTTCTAGAACCTACCCTGGATGCAAGGCTACAGGGCTGTCAATCTTGCATTCTCCATGCCTGAAAAATGAGTACTTTGATAATACTAAGTTCTTCTGTTAAATCAAGATACAGTGGGGCTGGTGAGATGGCTGAAAGGGTCAAATCCCAGCAACCACATGGTGACTCACAACCATCTGTAATGAGATCTGACTTCCTCTTCCAGTGGAATATTATTATTATATAATAATAAATAAATTTTAAAAAAGATATAGTCAAGTCCCCTTGGCCCAATACTTCAATAACCATTGAATATGAGGACAAACAGAGCAAAATGTTTCCCAAGGCTATACTCATCAAGAGGGTACCAATAAACAAACCCAAGTTTTCAACTGCATTTATATCTTTATATTCTGCAGTCTTCAGTGAGAAGAGCCTTTCCTTGTGGTAACTTTACTAACACCTCTGTAATATTGCTAACACCTTCAACATTCACAGTTGCTTATTAGTCCTTGGCTTATCAGCAATTTGAAACAAATGGACAACACTTCTCTTATGAACTATAACTTTTGACATGTGAATCTGCTTTTTGTTCAGAATTCTTATTATAACTAGCTAAAAACAGTCACCAGTAGCCATATTAAAGCATGGATGTTATGATTTTTTTTTTTTTTTTTTTTTTTTTTTTTTTTTTTTTTTTGGTTTTTCAAGACAGGGTTTCTCTGTGTAGTCCTGGCTGTCCTGGAACTTTGTAGACCAGGCTGGCCTCGAACTCAGAAATCCACCTGCCTCTGCCTCCCAAGTGCTGGGATTAAAGGCGTGCGCCACCACTGCCTGGTGGATGTTATGATTCTTAACTTTTCCCTTTTCCCAATTAGTCTTTTGAATTTATCTGTAATAAAATTTTGAGATAAATTTTGAGAATGTAGCCAAATTCTATGCCAGATTATAATACAGATGACCTCTATCCGAATTCTTGATAGAATACTATTCCCATTTGAAAATTTGTAAGCACAGAGTTTAGTACTTCATTTCTATGGACATTATTGGCATTCTGGTCTTTTCACTCCAACTTCCCAAATAGTCTTTATCACCCTATTCAAAAATCATTTGACTACAAATGTAGTTCCCATGTTCCATAATCTTATAGACTGTGGGGAGGAGGCTGTGGGGAGGTTGTTCAGGAGATGAAAACTTCACCTGTATCACAGTTATGTTCAATGCCAAGGTATGGCAACTTCACTGAAGTCTTATGGAGTGGCAGGATTTAAAAAGATTGTGATTTACTGAACTAAACATAATGACCTGCAATTTTGCATTACAACTGAAGTTTTGCAACCTCGATAACATATATTCTCTTTAAAAATAAGCCTTTAGATTTATCTACCAGTTTAAATATTTGCACATGTATGGCACCTCATATTCTACAAAAGGACAAAGTCCATCATTATTGCAGGAACTCCTGTTTGCCAGTCTATATAAATCCCGCAAAGAGGAAATACAGGTGGAATTACAAATTTACATGCAATTTTAAAGCTTGATAGTTGGGGCAAATTAAACTGCTCAAAATAGAATACAATGAGCAATATTGCACATGAGCTGACTTCTCAGACTTATGCTGTACATTAGCCCATTGACCATTAGTTTGTCTTTGACTAAATACATACAAGTGCCACATCCATGCATTTCTCATACTTGGTAAGAGGAATATCTTTAAATTCAGTGATGGTGGCCCCGATGGAAGCCAAAACACTATCTGTAACTTTATCCATCATATTCTTTCCACCCTTTTTCCACCAGCTCTGTTCATCTACCCCTGACTTTCTTATTCCCCCATTTCTCTGCAAGAACCTGTGTTGAAAATTCTTTGTGAACAGTTAAGTCATGCCTATGATTGCACATCCCCTGCTATCGTTAGCTAATTTCCTTTACTAAAAAGCATTACTGGTGATAAGAACATCTTCTCCATTTTCTCTTCTGTCTAACTTCCAACTAAAACATTTTCCCTGATAACTGATCTCTCAATTACCAAACACAAGAGATGTCTTTTTATTAGATATTTTCTTTATTTACATGTCATATGATATCTCCTTTTCCAGTTTCCCCTCCAAAAAACCCCAAAAAACAAAAAGCAACAACAAGAACAAACCCCTGTTCCCTCCTACCTGCTCACCAACCCACCCTCTCCTGCTTACTGATCCTGGCATTCCCCTACACTGGGGCATAGAACCTTCACAGGGCCAAGGGCCTCTCCTCCCTTTGATTACTGTCTTAGCCATCCTCTACTATACATATGCTGCTGGAGCCATTAGTCCCACCATGTATACTCTTTGGTTGGTGGTTTAGTCCCTGTGAGCTCTGAGGGCACAATAGATGTTTTTAAACTAGTACTGTCTGTGTAAATTTGTCTGAGGCTATATTCTTCTATTTGAAATTGTTCCATACTATAGTTTTCTATGATGTGCTTATGGTTTCTAGATCACTTTCTTATTGTAAGTGCTGCTGCTCTGTGGTGCTGGGTGCTCTTCCACTCATATCACATATACTCTTGTCATCCTGAAGTCCATCATTTCAGTTCCCAGCAATGACTATAAAGCCAAGAGGTCCAGAATGGATATCTTACTGGGACAAACAACTTTGTGCATACTTGGCTAGATCACAAGATAACCTGGTATCTGAACAAAAAGTGTAGGTGGATTAACTTCTGAAAACTAATTAGCATGTTTATTGGTAGTCTGAGTATTCCTCACCAGTGTAAGTGGACATCATCCAACCTGCTTATAGCCTGAACGGAACAATAAGGCAGAGGAAGCTTGAATTACATTTTTCTAGCTTACCTCAACTTCAGGACATTGGTATATATGGACTCAGATTTATACCTACTCTCAATTTGGCCTTGCTAGTTTGCCCAGTTCTCCTGTATTTCTAGACCAGAGAGAGAAACGTGTGAAATGTTTTTACTTCCATAAATGTGTAAGTCAATTCTAGAAAATAAATCTCACACATATATACATAATTATGTCATATGTATACCAATAGCTCCTACTCAATTCTATTTAATTCAAAGAGTTATTCTGCTTTTTGATGAATCATAACAGACCTCCTAAGAATCAGAGGTAGGCCCATGCTCTTGAGTACTGGAGAAAAAAACTCTAGAAGCTTAGATGTATTCATTTCCTTCACATGTATAATCTTCAACAATCTTGATGGTTTCTCAATTCATCCCAACAGCATCTTTCTGACTACATCACCTATTCTCTTGCTAGAATTACAGTGGTCTCCTAATTGATCACACTGATTACCCATCTTCTAATGACCCCTGAAACCTGTGTGCCATATTTTCCTTAAACTTCTCTATGTAGAAACCCCAACAGTGTCTTCCTCCTCTTCAAAAACTATGGGTGTGTGATTTCAGAATACATTTCCAGCACACTGGCTGCAGGGTCCTCCAGTCTTCCTCTGTAGACTCCCAGTGCTATACCCTAGTACCTGGTGATACTGAAACTTTGGATGTGTGTAAAGCTCTGCTATGTCATTCCCTGTTCTACCCACTAATGTGATAGATCCTATCATCTCCCACCTACCATCTTCTATGTCTCAACTATGGTACCTTTCCAAAGCTCTTTCACAGTTTATCACTATGTATTTCTCTGTATTCTTTATGCTTTTGTAATTGTATTACTTATCCTAGCATCTGTATCAGTCTACCTCCATTGAATGGTAAATTTCTCAATACAAGGAGTACATGCCATTCAAAGCCCTATTGCTTTGGCACTTAGGAAATGTTTGTAGAATGTAACCAAAATGGACTCATGATCCTCAGCATTTGTTTTGTTTTCTTTGTAACAGTAATAGATTTTAAGTCATATAATACAGCCTCCAATTCACAGTGACTGAATAAAGTAACATATTTGATTTTTTTCTTTTTCAAAAATCAATAAGCAACACAATGAACAGGCAAGATGAATTGATAGTTAAGCAGAGAAGAGGAGGTGAAGCTCTAAGAAATTCTATATTTTGACAAATTTGGTTTCTTACAATGAGGAAAGAAGCACCTGGGGAATAAACAGAAAAGGAAGAAATTTACAGCTTACACAATAGCTTGCTCTTCCTCAAATCTTATGCAAGCAAATCTATTTAGCCAAAATAGAACATTTTACGAAATAGGGTGAAAAACCAGGAGATTGTTTATAGGATTCTTACTAAAGAGCTGTTAACTACAAATAATCCAAAGAATTCAAAATTCAGAATTGATAATGGAAGGTTTGTATCGGGAAGGGAATCAGGCTTTCTTTAGAGCTGAGGACATTCTATAACAAAAAAATATATTCAACTTAGCTGGCTATCAGATTGCTGTCATGTTTTGCCTACTTCCCAGGAAAGCATTTGCCTGTCCTCACACACTCGACAACCAAAGACTCTCCAGGATCCTCCAGGAGGTAGAGAAATCGAAGGTAGAAAGCAGAAGCCTAAGCTTGCTTACAACACAGAGCTGCCATAGCAACTTCATACAGCAGTGGTGTTTCTTTTTATTTCATTTTTCAAGGGTATGACTAAGTAGATGAGGCTGGCCTGAAACTTGCAATCCTCCTGCCTCAGTCTCTAGAATGCTGTGATTTACAGACATGAGTAACCATGCCTGACTCTCAACTTATTTCTCTATTCATATTCGTAGACAAGTAGCCACTATGCATTTAAATAAAGTATCACTGTGTATTTAAACAAACACTAAGTATTTAAAGAAAAGTAAGGGTAGGAAAAGACAAAAAAGAATTAACAAATTGACAGAATGCAGAATGAAAAAGCAGTTTGGAAGAATTCCATGAGGTAAATGTTAATTGATATAGTTCATTCACAAAGTAAAGGCATATTCTATAACTAGTGCATAGCATAGACTCTGAAAAGATTCTTAAAATCTACAACTTAACGAGATTAAATAAATGTCAAGTGTTAGCTGTATGTGTAAAAGTCTTAATGGAAGAATAGAAGAAAATGGAACACTTACCTCAGACTGTATCTGACACTCACAGAGAGGGGGAGACTAAACTGAGAGAATAAATAACCATTAAAGGAATTAAATAAAAAATATATAGAAAAGAAATCTCTGCAAAATAATGCCAGGTAATATCTCTGAGCTGAAAAGAAAAAATGAAGAAATTTAAAGATACTGCCAAGTAATAAACTGGATCGATGAAAATATTGACATATACAGACATCTTACAAAATTCTGAACTACTAAATTGGAAAGACATTCCATGAAGCTTCTAGAGAGAATTTAGAGGAGATTGCTGGAAGATGCTAGGAGGCAAAAGGCAGGTTTTTTTTTATAAAAAGAAAATGGTGTTGAAGCTGTAATTTTTTAACAGGCCAAACAACAACTTAACAACATATACTACAAGAAATAAAAGGGTTTATTTTAAAGTTGCTGGGCTTTGAGGAGCTTAGACAATATTTAAAGCTTAAAGTTAGTGAATAGAACTTGAAAAAAAAGTTGGCAAAGAAACAGCTCGGTGATGTGCGCTCTGCTATTGTGCCTCATCTTTCACATCTAGCATGGGAACCAATCAGATTGGAGAGTGAACATAGGGCCATTAACAAATTTATCATCTCTCGATATACGTTTTTATTTTTATTTTTTTAAAGATTTATTTATTATATGTAAGCACACTGTAGCTGTCTTCAGACACTCCAGAAGAGGGCGTCAGATCTTGTTATGGATGGTTGTGAACCACCATGTGGTTGCTAGGAGTTGAACTCAGGACCTTCAGAAGAGCAGTCAGTGCTCTTAACCACTGAGCCATCTCTCCAGCCCCTCGATATACGTTTTTAATGAACAAAAATTTAAAATGATGAGTAAAAATAGTCACACACGAGTTGATAACAAACACTTGTTCAGAGACTGACACCAAAGTGAAGAGTGCAGGAAAACAAAAAGATTTTAAAATCTCTCCACTTTCTCTGCGGCTATTAAAATGTTTGAATCTATTACATGTACTTAAAGTGCAACTATAATTACAGTAGTACTGTCTCCACATGTTCCCTATAGACTTCTCTCCATAGTGGAAATGGGAGACACATTCCTTTGCCATGCTTATGATATTTACTGAGTTCTTGCATGTAGACCCCAAAATATGATACAGACGGCTAGTAGTTTCTTGAGATACTAGAAAGAATTTCTACTTGTGTTTCTGAAATACTGAATAGCTGTAACAATAAACAGCATAGATGAGAAAAGGGGGTGGGAGAAAGCTTATGTCACTGTGCAAGAGAGAGCACAGAGAGGCAAGGTGAGCAGGACTGGACCCTGCTGAGCCCTTTACTGTCAATGGTGGACATTTCATGCAGAGTATCCAACTAGCACATAGTAGCCAGAAGTCAAGAATGGACTGCATCACTCTTAAGAGCTTGTATTATGATATCAAAGTATTTTGGTACTTTAAATAAAAAGACAGAGAAAGATAAAATTACTGGGCATGGGAAAGAAAGAAATGGAACATTTGGAAGAAAGAACCTCCAGTTGCTTTGTCTTTAAGTGATAGAAAAAAAAGTGGGGTC
Organism: Mastomys coucha; assembly: GCF_008632895.1. Taxonomy (NCBI): domain Eukaryota; kingdom Metazoa; phylum Chordata; class Mammalia; order Rodentia; family Muridae; genus Mastomys; species Mastomys coucha. Next base: position 82,857,374 of record NW_022196896.1, read on the forward strand.
ATTTTTTAAATGACAAGTTTGGGTTTAAGATGTGAGACAGAACAGCAGGCAAAATCACATGGAGAACAAGAACGACAGTAAGGACAAATGAGAAAATCTTCAGTCATAGTTGTGGTCAAACAACAGTAGCATGAACAGGGAGTGTAACTTTCAGAAGCTCTAGTTTGTAAACTATCATCCTAGCCTGAGGAATTTCCTTGGGATTCGGAGGAAAATGAAATGCACATAGATGGGATTAGATAGCCCATGAACCGCCTGTTACATAAGAGTGCCCCTTATACAAATTTATAGTGAGGAAATGGGATGGACAGAGAGGAAACAATCAGACTGAGGAGACTGTGGGATCAAAACGCTTATCCAAATGGTCACAAAAATAGCTACTAGCTAATTAAACTTGAAAGGATTTTTGGATTTGAAGAGGGGGTCCTTCGAAATGTGAGTGTGTGTAAAAATATCTACTGAAAAAGAAACCATAAGTAAAACAAATTTATACATATTTGAGGGTAAAGATAAACACTATACCAAATCAAACTATCATTTGTATATGTGCGGGTTAAACAGAAATTCTATCATAAAAGTTAAAGTCTAGACATACACAATCACACAGCTTTGAGAGAAAAAAATCTTTGAGTAATACTCAAGCCATAAAGAAAATTCGATAGTCATAAGGACTTTGCAAAGATTAAGAAGCAGTGGAGAATAACACAGATAGTAAATTACATTATTATATCTAAATTAGAGTTACTAGAGTGCTTTTTAAAGATTAAGACAGGTTTCAAGAAAAAATTCTTGATATATATGACACAGTAAGTTTAAAATATTTTTAAATATGGCAATGAATTTCAAATTAAATAACATCTATGTAGTAAGGGATGTTGGCATTTGGAATTTAATTTTGTTTGAGATATAAGATGCATTTGTTCTTCTTTTAAAAATTAGTTTTATTGTTGTACATATTCACTTTATAGTCCATTCACTGATTCCCTCATAGTCACCCCCTCCCACAATCCTTCGCCCATCCACCCTCCCCATCTCTTCTGAGCAGGTGGCAGCTCCCCTAGGTATCCTGGAACCTTAGCACTTCAAGTCCTTTTGAAGTTATGTGCTTCCTCTCCCACTGAGGCCAGACCAGGCAGCCCAGCTAGTAGAACATATCCCACATACAGGCAATGGCTTTTGGGATAGCCCCAACTCCAATTGTTCAAGACCCATATGAAGACCAAGCTACACATCTGCTACAGATGTGCAGGGAGGCCTAGGTCCAGCCCCTGTATGTTCTTGGGTTGGGGATTCAGACTCTGATGCATTTGGTATTAATAATTAACTTAATTAAAAATAAAAAAACAAATTTTAAAAGATTCTAGGTATCATAAGAATTAAATCTGGATAATGAATGCATAAAGCATTAGAACACATTAAAAGAACAAAATACAGCAAGACAGAAGCTATTAGAAACATAAATGTAAAATGACTTGGTAAAGAAATAAAACTAAAGAAAATATAGTTTCTCTATTAAGAAAATATTTAGCCTTTGTAATGGATATCATAGAGGTATATTAAATAATATGAAAAAGTTACTTGACATGATTTTGCCTAGAAAAATTCTGGTTACAAGTAACATAGCAAATGCAGTTTCTCTCAATAAAAAAGAAATATCTTTGAATGTATGGGTATCTAGATTCATTAGTAAGGAAAATATATATTAGTGTTATTTTGTAGGAATGGGATTTTTGAGAAAATTTTATCACTTTTATTGCTAACTTAATATTTAATAACAAACATGTTATTTTATATGAAAATTAAATATTTTCATCTTTTTTAAAGCTAATACATTATTAGATCAAAGATAAACATTCTGTAATGTGCTACTTATAAGAAAATATAATAAGCTAAAATTTTTAAAATTTCATGGGTGAGCCAAACTGTCACCGGCAATTTTAATTTTTTTTAAAAAGTCATTTGTACTATGAACTCAGTCCAGTTTCTGCGTAAAGAATTCAAAGAGAGTTAAAAAAGTAAACAATTAGCAACAAGACAGCAAGAGGAACAAACAAATGTGGAAATAATCCCTTTTATTAGAAGACAAAAAGGTAAGAAAGAGTTTTAAACAGGCAAAGTGACCATTGAAAGCCAAGCATCATCAGGTGGAGGTGGAAGTGCCAATGCAGCTTAGAGGAGCTGCTGAGAGAGGACACCACATCAGCATCACTGGGCCTTGGGTCCAGAGCAGACCACACACAGACAAGGCATACTGATTACCTAGGGATAAGAAGAAATTCTCACTTACAGGTAATTTTAGAATTTTGAAAAGCAAAGAAATCAGGCAGATAACCTTGAAAGATTGAAGGAGAAAAACATAAATGTCATTCAAATGTTTAGTCAAAGAAAGAAACCAGAGTAACAATAGAAACAATATTTAAATTGCTGAACTGAGACCTCTCAGAAAATGTTAGCCTACTTGATTTTATCAGGAAGTTTCATTAAGATATGTAGAGAAAATTAACTTTATACTTTTCCTGAGAAAAAGAAGTAAATTTTTCTATACAAATATAATGCACACAAAACCTTGAGCATTATTATAGAATAAGAAAATACACTTATTAATATGATATATAAATTCTAAATACATCATTAGTAAATTAAATCAAGCAATCTATTAAAGAATATACCATAACTTCATATATTATTTAAATATATTACTTACTTAAATAAATATATAATACATATAAAATAACAATTTAGTCTCTACAAAATGCAAGACAATTTCAACATTAGATAGTCCATTAAATATTATTAATTACATTGATAGGTTAAAGAAGAAAGGCTATAAATTCACAAACTCCAAAAATTTAAAGCAAAATGTAACCTGAAATCCTAAATAAAAGGAAAGGAAAATAGTAGAAATAGAATTAAGTAGAAATGAATTTTCAATTACCAATAAAAATTTCATTGAAGAATTAAAAAAAAGAGGTGCTGCTTTAATGAAATCAATAAAGAAAAAAAATGAAATAAGATTTACATAACAGTAAAGTATCTTAGAGGAAATGCTCTCTGTGTTACAATTTTAGAAAATGACTTGGGCTTATGCAGCAGATACTCTTCCTACTTCATAGGGGATCTTCAGCCTCAGCAGAGACTCTGTGGGATAACACCATCCCCCACTTCCCATTTCAACCAAACAAGGAGTAGGGAAGTGGAAATGGAGATTAGGGATGGAGTACAAGGATTTGTGAAAGGGCATCCTCTGCCTTTACCTGGTCTCTGAACTCACCTGCAGTGGCTAACATTCAAGTACATTCCAGTAAGGTGCTTTTTTCTTGGTCTCTCTGAATAGCTGATCCTCTCTGAGGTGTGAAGTCTTGAGCTCTGACCACAAAAAAATTCAAGTTCCCATTGAGAGAATGACTGCTAGTGCCTGGTGCTCTGTAACCTTGAACAAATGACTTACCAGGACTCGAGCTCCAGTGTTGGCAGGTGGAAGATCAATTGTCCATAACATTCATGGGCTGCTCTAACACACAAATGAACCATTCCAGTGTTTGGTAGCTCATAAAAACAGCTAAGATAGAAAACATACTCATCAGGATTCCAGGCCTTAACATATTAATTCTTTATCTGCATGAAAAACAAACTGACTGACTTAACTATATTGTCCAGGCACTGGTGATGTGGTCCATGAATGATGTGGTCCATTGATGATAGTCAATGAAGTTTCTCAGAGGGAAGCAGTGAGGAGTAACAGAAGGGAGCTGTTGAGTAATGAAGGGGCCACTTAAATATGAAGGATTCTTGAACTCTGCTTGAAAATTTTTTTGATATCTAATTTTGTTGTTGTTATTGTTGTTATTATTATTATTACTTTTATTTTTTACAGTCCAGTCATAGCCCCACTCTCTGTCTCCCCTCCCACAGTTCCTCATTCCATTCCTCCTCCCCGGCCCCATCTCCAAGAGGATGTTTCTCCCCTTATACCTTCTCTGAGTTGAAGTTCCTGAAAATTCAAATGGGAAATTCACATAAAACTGGACACTCCTCATTTAGGCTTTTTTTGAGGCTGCAAAGTTTTTAAAAATCAGTCACCATTCATGTCCTGAATCATGTGACAACTTGGCTATTTTATTTTAATTAAAGAAAGTCTCCTACTTGAAAATTACAATATTTGTTATTTTAGTGCTATTATTCATGAATCTCAAACAGAGGTGCTAATAGTCAAGAAAACCACATGACAAGCCTACATGTATGTGTAATTACAGATTCATCAGGTTCATTAGAAAGTGACTTCTTCAACAGTAAGATAATGTCCTGTGCTCAGTCAGCTTTTGCCTGCAACTGTCCCCAAACCTTAGCTTGCTCTCTCACTGTTTGCATCTTGAGTGAACCTCCCTAGTAAACATGGTTACAATGGCCTGTATTGTCACAACTTCTAGACACAGATCAACTAAAACTGTGGTAATTAGAGTTTGCAGCAGTGAACCTACAGGAAAAATAAGGAAATTAAGCAAAGAGATGTCTACATAGAAATTGCAAAATACCAAAGGTATACAACTTAAATCAAAAGGATAAAAGATTTTTAAAAAGTTCTTTGATGACTAGGAGATCAGGGGCAAGAACATCAGAGGCAATGATGAGAGAGGCACAGGGCATCTATCAAAGAAAAGCAAGAAGTAGATGGGGCTATAATTCCACCCTGGGAGTTCTGGTGACAAACCACTCAGATTGACTTCATGGTACATGTCACCGCCAGCACCCCTCTGTGGAATAATAGCCTTGCATTACAGGGTTGCTTGTCTGTTATTATGTTCAAGAGAACTTAGAAAATATGCCTAGTGTTGTTGAAATGAGAAGTAAAGTCAGCCAGGCATAACTTACAATCAAGATCTTCCTAAATATGTTCCAGGAGAGCTTTGTTGACTGAAGTGGTGGCCACATGGCCTTGCTATCTTCAGTGATGTTTGTATTCCATCAGATTTCTTGTATTTATCACTGGGCCATTGTAATTTCTAATTCCCTCTCTCTATTAATAATCTACCCCATAGTGGTGATACAAGGCCAGAAATAACTGTTAGACTTCAATTCGAGTTTCCCAAAGAGCATCTATTAGGTAGTTCAATATGGAAAGAGTGAGCAAAGAGACTTGAGGACAAAACAAGGAAAATAAGATGCAATGGGCCAAGTTGGCCTGCTGGAAGCCTGCACTGTCATCCTGCACGTTCTGCTGTTGGGACCAAAGCATGAGAACTGATTGCCTGCAGTATTAGGATTGTTTCTCATTCAATTTCAGAGAGCTTCTAATCTGGAGCTGGAAATGATGGTGACCCTTCAGATATACGTAAGTAGAATACAGGATCAAACAGATCTGACTATAAAAGGTGTGATAGTGTGGATAATTCTTATCAGAGTGAAGCCTGATTTGGTATGTAGTCTGTATTTTGCTACCCATGTCAAACTCTTAGTGTCCTGCTCTAAGTATAGTAGTTACTGGAGACTTGAATAAGCATTTAAATGAGTCCTTCCAGAGTACCTACATATGTATAGATGGGTAGATAGGCATTCTAGGCATACAAGCAAGGTCATCACTGAAGGTAGGGCACTTACAACCCTGGTCATGAATCAAGACTATCCCAATATCTTCAGTTTTGGTTGACATTACCTTATTCAAGATACTTATGTTATGAATGCCTTGAAACTTTTAGTTTAAAGATTTCCAATTATAGAAGGTCACCTGAGATAAATTGTAGAATGACTAACACCTAACCAACATTTTTCCTCAATAAGGGGCTGTTGCACTGGTTCAATTTAGAAATAAGTTGGGTGGTGAGAAGGCTCAGCATTTCCAAAGAGGACAGTTTCTCACCTATAAAACGAGGCTGGATTTTATTTTTCTATCTATGCCAAACCTATACCCTAAACCAACAGCATCTACTGGTGACATCTGTGGCAGCCAGGAGATGCCTACTCAGTCTCCTGGCACCCACATCAGTCAGAACACTCTTTGCCATTTCCCAAATGAGATCTAACACTCTATCACTATCTGGTTCTCCCTGGAG
>NW_022196896.1:82868420-82883170 GCF_008632895.1 Mastomys coucha
TACATTGTTCCATTGGCAATATTTGTGGAAAATTTTAAAATTAAATACATATTGTCTGTATATTTTTAAAACAATTCTTTTATATTTATGTATGTATGCTGTATGGTGTGTGTGTGTGTGTGTGTGTGTGTGTGTGTGTGTGTACACTATGAGTTTGCAGATTCCTAAGGAGGCCAGGTGTCAGATATTCTGAAACTGTGACTACAGTTGGTTGGAAGCTGCCTACTGTGTGCTCTGAGAAGTGAACCCAGGTCCTCTCTGCAAGAAGAGCTCTTACCTTCTGATATCTCTGCAGCCACTGCCTGCATTATTTAAACAATGTATGTGCTCAAATACTCTAGTAACTGCCTTATTTAATGATTACTTTTACTTTGTATAGTTAGACAACTAGAAGATAATTTGTTCAAAAGAGTCAACAAAATAAAGCAGTAAGAGTCTGTCCAAGAGGGATGTTTTTGTCTACCAATAGCCAATTCAGGGCTGGAGAGAGAGATCAGTGATAATAAGTGGTGACGGTTTATCCAGAGACCTAGAATTGATTCCCAATACACACTTGGTGGCTCATGATGGTTTGTGATACTAGTTACAGGGGCATTCAACTTTAAGGTTACATGGTGCAAACACATTCAGATAATCACCTATATACATAAAATACAATGAAATATGGTGATGCTGCTGTTGCTGATGGTGATGATGATGATGATGATGATAAATTAAATAGCCAATCAGGTCTGGTGGGTAGTAATTATTGCATAAGCATCCAGATACCCATCAATGACATAAAAACTGGGTTCTATAATCCTGAGCTTCACACCTAGAGATGGAGGGATGTCTGGAGATTTCTAGCCAGCAAACCTAGTGCAAGCAGTGAGCTCTATAGTCAAGAGGGAAGAGATAGAGTAGACAACAAATGTTGATGTCTGGCCCCCACATATACAAGCACAGACACAAGAACCACCACAAACACAAATGTACCACACACACACATACACGCACACAATTTAAAATAGAAAAATCTACAAGTAAGCAGCCAACTTGCATGTATTTTGATCATATTACCCAGCTTGCATGTGTCCATAAGAGGCTTCAAACTGTACCATTAGAAAGAGATGGTAGATCAAATTTTTATATACAGAAAGAAAACTACCTAAACATTTTCATTAGCAAGAGAATGATCAAGTGAACCATTTAAAATAGGTTACTTCACTTGATGTTTTAAAAATATTATTTAGTAAATAATAATATAGGAATATTTTGAAATAGTCACCAATAATTGACTAATCAAGTTCCAAATCAATATTCTGGGAGCTCATGACTATATATATATATATATATATACATATATTTAAGCCTCATTCTGAATTTTCAAATATTAAGTAGGGCTTCATGCTAAACTATCTGAGGAAGTAGCTACTATTATTCCCACTTTGCAGATGAAAACAACTGAGACCAAGGGGTGTACTCATTTCTCCAGTTGCACATTCAGCTTTCAGTGAGAGAGCCAAGATTTTGACCCAAAAGGCTAGTTTCCAAATGAATGTTACTATCCACCCTGACTTGGGGGCAGCTTTCTTCTTTAGTTAAAATAGTAAAATAGTAAAATAGTAGAAATTTGGTCCTCAAATAAAACAAAAAATACTTGAAAAGATCCTCTGATTTGCTATTGTACAGTTATTCTAGCCTCAGCCTCGGGTCCTCAACCTCTGACACACACACTGGCATAGACGTGTGCCTTTCTGCCCTCCTCTCCTTCTCTGTCTGTCTATCCTGATGTTTCTTGAGTGAGTAGCGGACAGGAGGGGCATCTCCTCACTAGTATATCCTCCATCTCTTCCTGTAGCAGCGACACAGTGGAGATTGCAATCCTTCCTAATGAATACTGTGTTTTTGAGGGATTTGGGAGGTGAGGAGACCAGGATGAAAAGTTCAGTCCACTCTCTTCCTACTTACCCACTGGATTGTCTTAAGCAATTTATTTAATTCCTTTGTGCTTTAGGGCCCTTCTCTAAATGATGAGAATGGCAATTCTAACCTTATAAAATTATTATATGCAGTCTCTCCTGGGACAAGAATACAAATAAAGGCCCACGTACCATATGTCTAAATATTTAAAAGTTATAAATCAAGCCAACAAACTTAAATAAAATATGCTGTATCTTACCTGACCAATATACCTTTATAATGATGAAATAGGAAGCATTGTGTGTAAAGCTATGCTTTTCATGATCAAAAGTTGGCAAAGAACAGTCTTTGTTGATTGGACAGAGGATTGGGAATGAATAATAAAATAAAAAGACTAGAGTGTAAATGATTATGCATGTTTCATAGGAAAAGGAGTTACTTTTTTAAAACACAAGTTTTTCCACATTTCCTTTTTTAGTACTAAGGATTGGACCTGAGGCCTCACATATACTAGGCCAGTGCTATAACACCACTGAGCTATATCCTTTATAACAACTTTTATTGATTATAATAACATAAAACAATGGTTCTTGGCCTTCCTAATGCTGCAACTCTTTAATACACTCCCTCATATTGTAATTTTGCTACTCTTATGAATTGTAATATAAATATCTGATGTACAAATATCTGATATGCAACCTCCATGGATTAAGAACTGCTGATAAGGGCTGGAGAGATGGCTCAGCCGTTAAAGGCTAGGCTCACAACCAAAAATATAAGAACCGCTGATAAAGAGCATCCTAAACATTCTAATATATTTTCTCATTGCTGAGCATCAGACTTATACATCAAAATTTTGTAACAGAAATTAATTTTATCCCATTTATTATTTCATTATGGTGAAATATTCAAAATATACTTTTCCAGCTTTTTAAAAGCTAGAATCCACCAACATTTCCTGTCCCATTTCCCTACTAACACTCCAGCATTTGGAAAGTATTATTGTATTCTCAGCTTCTTTAACATTAACATGTTTAATTCTGTCATAGAAGCATAGTATTTGTGCCTAAGTTGTCTCACTTTGTGTAATGACCTCTAATGTAATGATCACTTATTTTGTCAAAAATGGCTGTATTTTACCTTTATAAAGACTGATAACACTCAATTCTGTGTATGTAGCAGATTCAGGACTTAGCCTTTCATCAATGATACTATTTCTTAGCCATTGTGAGAGTGCTGTAAAATCATTAACACAGATGTTCCCCAGACATACTAATTTCTTTTCCTCTGGATACATATCCAGAAGTAGGATTTGTGGATTAGAAGATGGTTCTATTTTTAACTCTTGCAGAACCTCTATAGTAGCTACATCGCCACTAACACTAGGTATGACATCTCTGTTCTCTGCATCTTCTCCAGAACCCATCTTCTGTCTTTTTCTAACCAGAATGGGCTAAGAGCTCATTGTGGTTTTGATTGACTTTGACCTCATGATTAGTGATGCTGGACATATTTTCATCACTTTCCAACGACTTATGTATTTTTATGTAAATGTAACTTTTATTCAAAAGATGTAATTATTGTCTCAGAGGCTTACTGCTGAATAAGCTCATCCTTTCTAGTCCATTCTAAACTCTGGCTGCCTGGTTCAACTCAGCTGTTCTCACTCAAACTCCTTTCCAAGCTAACTGATTCAAACTGACATCAAACTAACTCTGGCAATCAGTTCTTTTTTATTATTATTATATATTTTCTTTACTAACACTTAAAATGATATCTCCTCTCCTGGTTACCCCTTCAAAAAATATCAAAAACCAAAACAAAAACCTAACACTATTTCCTCCCTCCTCCCCCTGCTCACCAACCCACCCTCTCCCACTTCCTGGCCCTGGCATTCCCCTACACTGGGGCATAAACCTTCACAGGACCAAGGGCCTCTCCTCCCATTGATGACTGACTAGGCCATCCTTTGCTATACATATGCTGCTGGAGCCATGAGTCTCAACTTGAAGCAATCCCACTAAAATCAGGGACTAGGCAAGGCTGCCCACTCTCTCTCTACCTATTCAATACTATACTTGAAGTCCTAGCCAGAGCAATTAGACAACAAAAGGAGATCAAAGGGATACAAATTGGAAAGGAAGAAGTCAAATTATCACTATTTGCAGATGATATGATAGTATTTTTTTTAAGCCTACAGCATCTGGTATTCCCAGGCGGTCTTCCATCCAAGTACTAACCAGGCCTGACCCTGCTTAGCTTCCGAGATCATACGAGATCAGACACGTTCAGGGTAGTATGGCCATAGACTCACCAGAGAACTTCTAAACCTGATAAACAACTTCAGCAAAGTAGCTGGTTATAAAATTAACTCAAGCAAATCAGTGGCCTTCCTCTATACAAAGGATAAACAGGCTAAGGAAGAAATTAGGGGAACAACACCCTTCACAATAGTCACAAATAATATAAAATACCTTGGTATGATTCTAACTAAGTAAGTAAAAGATCTGTATGACAAGAACTTCAAGTCTCTGAAGAAGGAAATCGAAGAAGATCTCAGAAGATGGAAAGATCTCCCATGCTCATGGACTGGCAGGATTAATATAGTAAAAATGGCCCGCTTGCTGAAAGCAATCTACAGATTCAACGCAATCTGTTCTAATCTTCTGGCTACTTCTCATTCTCTGGCTCATTCCATCTTGACCTGCAACCTGTATCTGTAAACTGTCCTGATAAAACTGCCTCCCTGCCTCAATCCCTATCTTTCTCAAATGCTCTCATACGTCTTCTCTTTCCTCTCTTGTTCTCAAGAGAGTTGGGCAGATCCTACCTCCAATTCATTATGTCAAATCTTTCTCTGATTTGTCAGTCTGTCTGTCCCTCAGTTAGATGTCACTTTCAAATATAGCTGCCTTCTTCCACAAACTAATCTTCTCTTTGTTGTTTGGGTTTAGAGGAGTGTACTGAGGGTATGTCTGTAATCCCAGAGGGATTAAAGGTGAGTCATTCAGCTGGATCACACAGACCTAGAAGTTTTTTGGATGTGATTCCTTGCCAGAGCAGTCATGCTGCTGGATTAACATTCTTCTACATCTTTATTTGAGAAATGTTGAATTAGGTGTATGTTCACTTCTCAGTTAGATTATTTATAGGATTCTTAAACGTTCTTTCTATGACTTGGTTAGCCCCTGGGAGATGAATATGTAGCCAACATTTCCCTCCATTCTGCTGGTTGCCTCTCACTTCATCAATGTTTTACTGCACAGAAGCACTTTCCTTCAATAGACTCTCACCTGTAAATGTTTACTCCTGTGCTCTTGAGAGCTGATCCAGAAATTCCTCCATCACTTCAATGTCATAGATATTCCCTCTATGTGGGCCTTGATGCATTCAAGTCTTCCATCTATTCTGAGTTTGGTTTTGTACATGGTAAGATGGGAAGATCTAGCTTACCATTTTATGTATATTTGTAATTTTTTCCATTATTAGTTATTGAAGAGACTGGCCTTTCTCAAGTACATTTTCATAACATCTTTATTAAAAGTCACTTTGCTACAGATGAATGAGTTCAGTTGTAGGTGCCTTATTCTCTCCTATTGTAGAAATGAACATTTTGCTTGTTTTGTCACACAGCATCTCAGTGGTTACTAAGCAAATGGCCATCTCTAAGTTCCCATCCCCATCATGCCATGTTCTCTCAACTGTATACCAGTGAGATGACTCAGTGTTCGGAGACAGGAACTCTCACAACCTTTACTTCTATGCTTGGCCATCATTCACCACAGACGCCTACTATATCTGTATTCTACACAAGGCTATCAGTGAGATCACAAGATTTTTCAGAAGGAAAATGGACTTCAGCTACCCATTCTTAAGACTTCATGAGGAAGTTCATGGAGTTTGAATCAGGTGTAAAAGGAGACTAGGATCTAATCCCTGCCTTAGGCTTCAACAGAAACAGGGAAAAGTCAATGAAATTCCAATAAACAAAAATCCATGGAGAAAAAAATTAAAACAAAACGTGAGATTATTGTTCTATCTAAATCTTTAAATTTACAAGGGTCAAAGTTTAAAATTCCCTTGTCAAGCTATAATTCTAACTGAATATTGATTATTCTATATTAGGACTTAAGTCTTGAATACCAAATACTTTTATCCATTAATCATATTATTTTCAAGTTGTTTTAAATAACCTTAAATAAAAATTATTTATATATCAAAATTATAAATCATCTTAATTAAAAATAGAATCTCTTGGCCTACATTTTCTATAATTTTTTACATTTTTCTCTAAATTTAGACATACAGAAAATGTGAGATGATATATATATATAAAAAAACCTTTGGTTAAAGTGAACACTAGTTAAATATCACATAGAAGTGTCTCAATCTTTTATCAAATATATTTGAAGATTTCATTCCAATTCAAGTGAAACAGTAATAAACTTTGACTATATCAGAAAATAAAGTGACTTTAAATCCATTAGTCACATTAAAGCAACCAAGACACATATTAGTACAAACTAGACAGTAACACAAGAGAAGAAACAAAAGAGGAGACAAATTTCTAGGGCACAGCAAGATAACATGCCAGTTAAACTCCATCCCTCTGCAGACAAGTGTCTGTGTTAGGGTCACTGCTCTGGTCCCACTTCCCTGGGTCCACACAAATGCTATCAACATAGGAGCTACTTACCATCCCTTTAGAAAACACAGAGAGGATATTCAGAAGTACATGTTTTATGTGTTAGGCATTGAACAATTAAAATATGCTCTAGAGACATCTGAGACTGGAAAGAAACATAAGCAGGCATACTTTCTGACATAGATTTGATTTTTAAGGCACTTTTACAGAGTGTGTTCACTGTCTCTAACACCCTTTTCTTATAATAGAAGCCTCCACAAGAGAGCTTGTTTTAGGAATTCCAACTTCCCTCTGGAATGAATGGTAACTCCTTATCTGGCTAATGCAAGCACCATGTGACACAGAGCCACCAGCACTCTTGCTTTGTGCACTGTGTAGACCTGGATTTCAGGAAGCAGATGGTAATGGCTTTAATAGCTCTCCTCTCATTCCGTGGCAGGTAGGAAATCAAATACATTAAAATGGTTTACAATCTTTATTTTTTGCAGATATTATACCTACTATTATACTTTGTGCTATGATTTCTGGATATTGTTCCTTGCATTTTAAATTTTCAGCAAAATAAAGAAGAAAATGTATTTTATAGCCTCTCGATTTCATCAGTAAAGACAACATGCCTTTCCCTTCATTTCCATTCATTCCTGAAAGTCTTCAGAGTACATTTTGTGCTCTGCTTGATTCAACACAGATTTAGTCTTTCTACATTTCACTTAGCAAAATGTTTAAGTGGTACGGTTTTGCAAAATTCTGCCAAGTTCATAAAATAATGGTAAATTAAGCATAATGTTGCAACGCAACCAAATTCTACTTTAAAAAGAAGAAGACTGGCCCAAGAGTATTTAAAAATAGTTGCTGTTGTTTTATTTTCTTGTCTGGTTTAAACACTGCTAATATACCTGCAATTTGCTGTCTTCTAAATGTAATGGTAGAATAATAATATGTGGCATTTTGGTCTTTATTATAAGTAACTAAAAGCACAGAAAACAAGTTTCCATTTATCCTCTGTCCTGGAAAGATAGCCAATCTTTTGTTCCCTAAATGCTGGTCCCAAGGGGAATTGCCATGTAAAGCAGAAGCTCACAAGCAAGAGACTTGAAATGTTAGAGGAGGTGCAAAAGAAAAGAAACAAGATTTGAAGAAGCAAGCAAAAGTCTGACTCCAGAGAGTAGGAGAATAATAGACAGACAGATTATAGATATGTAGATAGATAGATAGATAGATAGAGAGAGAGAGAGAGAGAGATACGTGCATACATACGTATACACATATACATACATATATGATAGATATAGATGTAGATATGCATGATATAGATATGGATAGACACACAGATGTATGGGGACACACACACAGAGTGTGGGGGATAAAAGCTGAGATGAATCTGCATGCTTTCTAAATGGAGCACAGCGCACTTCAAGTGACAATTCATCAATTCATCAGAAACATCTACCTTCCCCAACACAAACCACAGTTCCTAACAGAGCACCACTTCTGCAACCTCATCACCGAGGGGTGCCCTGGGAGCTGAGGCCACAGCTGCTGTTCAGAATCACAAAAGAGGGCCAGACTGAATACCCCTACCCATGGAAAGGAAGCCAAATTTCAAAGTGGGATTTCTGCTGAATGTATACTATTTTGCACCACAGTAAAACCAAAACATCTAAATGAAATCAGTCAGGGTAGGCTGGGCATCACCCTAATTCAGAAACAAGTGAACTGGAATGAGAAGCATTCAGAACTGTAGGATTCCCTTATATGGGCAGAGTTACTTGGAAGAAAATGCTCCTTCTAAAGAATACATTTCCCAGAAAAAGACAGTAGTGCACACAGCATGAGAGCCTATGGGTAAAAATTAAATATTTACTTGGAGAGCTACATTAGGATTAATCATCTAACTCCCAGATGAAGCATGCCACTCAAGAAGAATGTGGTGAAGACAAGACTCAGATGCTGGGTGTACTCTCACAAGCTCAGTGAACGTCATCTCTGCTGGCCTCTCTTCTCCTTGCATTTCTCTACTTCTGAGCATTTCCTTATTTCCAAAAAAATAACCAATAATTGCCTTCATTTATCCATTTTTTAACTGGATTGATGAGGCAAGGAGCCACCCGAATCAATGTTTACAAAGACTCTAATTAGTTAGTCATCTGAGAATTGCATAGAAAGTACTTTGACCATATTCAGCCCCCCCCCCACCCATCTCCTTCCAATGCCACCCTTTTCCTATCCACTCAACTTTGTGTCCTTTTGTCTTTAACCTATCTAGTCCAACTCTAGTGACCATATAGTCTTGGGTATGTAGCCTTCTATTAGAGACAGCATGATCAACCTTGGGCTACAGACTTAAAGAAAATTGACTCTTCCTTTCCAAACAGCTATCAATTGCCAAAAGCTCCTCTGCCAGGAATAGGACTTCAGGCCTACATCCCCTCCTGATATTGGGGTTTTGTCTAGCTTGAACTTGCAGAGATCTTCTATATGCTGTCACAATCAATGTGCATTCATACATACAACTGCCCTACTATAACCAGAGAACACTGCTCCCTTGTAGTCATCCCCCACCTCTGACTCTTACCCTCTTTCTGCCCTTTCTTTCTCAATAATGCCTGAGTCTTGGAGGGAGGGGAATTATAAAGTTATCCCATTAAGGTCAGAGCATTCTAATGTCTCTTATTCTGTGGACCTTAACCAGTTGTAGGTCTCCGTGTTAATTGCCAGCTTCTGCAAAGAGAAGCTTCACTACTGAGGGTTGAGAGATGGCCCTAATAGCAGTAAGTCATTAGGAGTCAGTTTAATACTGACAGCATGCAAAGCAACTTCCAGCACCACGGAAGCTAACAAGTAGCAATGAAGTGTCCAGATAAGTGCAAATTTAATTTCTCCATGTTATATAATTCAAGTGTGTGTTATCTTCAGCAATGATAGTTTACCATAAAAATCTAGAGGGAATCCAGGGGCATTGACAATATACAGTAATGTTTGGCAACCTGAGGAAATTACTGGGTAAGAACTCCAGCAAAAGTAATCAATTCCTTGTGCTTTGATTATTAGCCTGAGGTTTCTAGTCATGGCTTTGTTGCCCATTATAGGGTAAATCAATCTAAACTCCTTTTATATGTGTGTATGTATATATTTTAGGAAGCCTCTACAGTAATAGGCAATTATTTTATCTTTATCATTCTAAGAGAGTAGTACAAAATTTTTCTTTTATTAATGTTTCTTTATTATTAAGATTTCCATGCATACAATGAAATAATATCTGATCATGTCTAACCCCATCCTTTACAACATATTCCCCTACCAACTACTTATTTTTTTCTTTAAAAATAGAAAAATCTAAATCCAGTTAGTGATGCCTGTATGTGCAGGCATGTGGTGTTATCCACCAGAGCCTAATAGCAATCCTATGAGTGGCCACACTCTTACAAAAGAATGATTTTCATTCCCAAGGAATTGGTACTTTCCCCTAGCTCCTCAGTAATGGGTAGGGCCTGGAGAGCATCTGCCCCACCTATGCTAGAATTTTGGCTGGCTGGATATTGTGCAAGCTTTGTGCCAGTAAGCATAGCTATTGTACGTTCGTCAGTGCACTGGCCACATCAGGTCCAGAAGACATCATTTCACAGACTCTGCCACAGCCTCCCATTATTACGTTCTTTTTACCTTCTCTTCCTCCATGTTTTCTGAGCCTTGAGGATGGGAGATTGACATAGAAGGTCACGTTTGGGGCTGAGCACTCACTCTCTTATTCTCAGAACTTTGCCTACTTATACATCTCTCCATTGGCTCCTGACCTCTAAAAAGAGAAGTTTCTTTGACCAAGGTTAAGCAATCCAGGTCTATGGGTATGCACATCAATATTTAGAATGTTCTTAGACAGCATGACCATTTACTAAAACAACAGCACCAGATTCAACCTGAGGGCCTATAACTTCCAACACCCATAGACTGTTGACTGTGATTCCAGTTCCAGACATCAAGTTTCCTCCTGTTGAGGAGGCCTCAAATATAACCAGAGATAGTTTCCCCATCATAGGCATGCTGCTATTGCACCACATTTGGGTATAAGCACTGAGGGCTTTTCTCCCTCAGCAGCCTATATAGAAACCATCTAGCTATGAAACCTAGGCATATGCAGGTCTTGTACATACTGTCACAGCTTCTGTGAGTTCATATGAGTGCCAGCTTTGTTGTATTAGGAAAAAAAAAAACCCTCTTTCCTTTTAGTCATTAACTACTTCTAGCTCTTATTACCTTTATGCCTCCTCTTCTACATAGATCCCTGAAGGCTGGGAGGAAGGCTTTGATAAAGACATCCCATTTAGACCTGAGTGTTCCTAAGTCTTTCATTCTTGGAGAATTGTCCAGCTGTGGATCTTGGTGTTAGTTACCATCAACCACAAGAACATCTTCTGTTGAGGGTTAGTGATGCACTGATTTCAATGTGTATAGCAATGTGTAACTGGGAATCATTTTATTACTATGTTCATTTAACAGAACAATAATGGGTCATGAGGAAAAATCAATGCTATTTTTTTGTGCATTCTTAGTTTTGGTTAACTCACCCACTATCCCTTCTATGCCTAATTCTCCCCTTATACTTTAGTCTCCAGTATCTGCCACTCTTTTCCATTTATATATGCTTTTGATGAAAACCAATTTGGGAAGGAAAGGGTTTGTTTAGCTTACATGATACAGTGACTGACTCATCCTGGGAAGTCAAGGCAGGAACTCAAGGCAGGAGCAGAAGCAGAGACTGAAGAGGAGTGCTATTTACTAGCTTGTTTATTCCAACTTTGTCAACTACCTTATACAACCCAAGACCACGTGACTATAGATGGCAAAGCCCACAGTGAGCTTGATCTTTCTTCACCAATTAGCAGTTAAGAAAATGCCCCTCTGCCTCATCTAGTCTCACCAGAAGAAGGTGCACCTAGTCTTACTGAAACTCGATACACCAGGGCTGGTTGATATCCATAGGAAGCCTGCCCTTTTCTGAAGAGAAATGAGAAGTGAAGGAGGAGTGATGGGAAGGTAGAGTAGAAGAAGGACTGGGAGGAGAGAAAGAAGGGGAGACTATGGTTGGTCGGGATATATGATTAATTAGTTGATTAATTAATATGAAAGAAGGAAGAAAAGAAAGAAATGAAGGAAGAAAGAAAGAAAGAAAGAAAGAAAGAAAGAAAGGAAGGAAGAAAGGAAGGAAGGGAGAGAGAGGGTAGGAGGGAGGAAGGAAGAAAGAAAGAAGGAAGGAAGGAAGGAAGGAAGGAAGGAAGGGAGGAAGGAAGAAAGGAAGGAAGGAAGAAAGGAAGGAAGGAAGGGAGGAAGGAATGCCAGACACAAATAGAAAAACAAACAACAACAAAACAGAAAGAAAGAAAATTCCCTATGGACATGCCCACAGGCCAGCTGAATGAAGGCTGTTCTTCAGTTGACAACTTAAGTCGACTAGGGTGATGTATATTCTACCATGCTTTCAATTTTTTTTAAATTGAGTTATCATTTCAGTTATCTAAACTGCATCAGTAAATGCTGCCCTTTTCCTTGGATAAGTAAGCACAAATAAACAGTAGAGGGATTTTACTCAACAAAGACCTGCTTTAAAGTTATGGGTCATATCAACCAAACTAACTATGATGCTGTTGTCCTTCCAAATGGATCTCACTTATAAATACATATGGTTTTCTCATAACTCTCAAACTTCTTAGACAAAATTTGTACCATAAATTCTCAATAAAGTGAAAGAGAACACATGGTGATTTATTACACATCCTCAGGCTACGATGTGTGTGTTGTATATTATACCATGTTCTTAGCTTGAATAAAATGCTTAAATTGGATCTGAACTACTCATATAACCTTATCAACTCACCACAAAGTCTATGAATGTATTTTTCAAACAAAATATGATTTCATTCTTTAATGTGGGAATTTTAAAGCTAAGAGTGACAAGAGACAAAGTTAAACATCCATTCAGACCGTCCTTTTTCCCACAGTTCCTCTCCACCCTAACGCACAGTCAGAGGGCCCATTTCATGATTTTCACAATGCTAAGAGCTTAAAGGATTTCAGGAATTTCAAACCACGTCTCTAGCCTCACTACTGCACAGCTTTCAAATGCCAGCTTATGTGTCAATTTAGTGCGTTAAATTTACATAAAAGTAATGCATGGAACCTAGAACTTAAAAGTTCCTTATTGGCATATGTAAAAATCTCAAAAAGTGTTGAATAAACAAAAAGGATTTCAAGCACTTAATTAAATTGACTGTCAAGAGCTCTCTAAGTTATAAGGTTGTCATTATATCCTTTTTACTTAAAAGATATTCTTCAAGCAGTAAGATCCAATGTGTTTGAAGCCTCCTTCACCCTCTCCAACAAGTGAAGGTTATAAAGAAATATGAAGGATGTATTTTATTGCTAATCCTTGTGTGAAGACATTCTATTTAGAAAATGCATGGAAATTATAAAATACATTTCCTTTGTAGTGACAGAATTTTGTTGAACTCTTCCCTGAAATGAATGTAAAAATCAAAGTTTTAAATAGTAACAGTTTATCGATACATAACTGTATGTGTCTTCATCAAGCCCCAGCAGGTATAGCTCTCACCATTAGAAAGGCCTGGACAGTGGAGAAAGGGGATACCAGGCTTTTAGTGATATTTATCCTGTACAAGGAAAATATGAGTTGGAAAAATAGTCCTCATACAGTGTGTTTCTTTTGTAAAGACCCTCTTTCTATTAGGAGGATTAGGCAGGTGTTTGCCATGTGATATAACACCACAAATCAGAGAGAGAAAGACAAACTTTAACACTCCTATCTATTCTTGGGGATCCTCAGAGATAATTTTAAACATATCTCAATTTAATAGCCAATCATTCCAATGCAACCAAAAGATAAAAGTGAGAAAAATATTTCCCACTTTAATCAGCTCAGTATTAAAACTGGCAAGATTTCAAAGTCACTCACTTTATTTATAGGGCCTCAAGTACATAAATGTGAAAAATAATGATAATTTCATCTTTTTTATACAAACCATGTATTCCATGCAGAAGCTTTGAGATTGGCCTTTACTAAATGAGACTTTTAAAAACATCTTGATAGAAAATGTATTCAGGAAGAGAACTATTCTTCAAAGTCAAGGCTTATACCACCTCAGTCTCACTGTGCAATGATAAAAATGGAACTTTCTTGACCACGTTCTTCAGTGCTGTCACAGCAGTGCCTTCTGTGGAGAAGATTTTTCCTATGTTATAAAGGCTGTATGATTATGTTTGCAGCTATGTATTAGAGCCAGTGAGAGGAAACGTGGTCTCTGGGAACCAGAACTTATGGATCCAGAAGGTAGTTGAAAAACTTATACAATTTAGAAAAGAACAACTGGAAAGCAAAAAAAAGATCAGCAATGAGTGTTTTTAAGAGATATGCATTATCAGAAGTAGTTAATATAAAATACAGAAATACACTACAAAGGGTAATATATGAAGTCACCAAGAGTCAAAGCTGGGAGCATCCAGGAATCTAGCATTAATGTCTTGAAGGTATTACAAGATCTGTGTAATTGATCTGAGTCCCAAGGGAAACTCGGCGACTGGCTCACTGTGTATGCTTCCTCTCTCCATATTGCGACTCTGCCTTTTAGCTTTCTGGATGATGTCTGCCTTCTAGCCAGCCAAAAGGGGAATGAACACACGGAAATCATGAACACTAAGCCAAAATTGTACATATTACTTTCCTCTGATTCCCATTGCCCAGAATCCAGTCATGTGACCACACCTAACTGTAAGAGGACCAGAGAAATGCTACCTAGCATTCTGTTTTAAATGAGTAAAATAATTGTATTGTTAAATAGAATATTTCTCCAGATCTATATTAAGAAGAGCTGATCACACTGCTCCCCTACTCATGCCCAAACAGTATGTATATTCTTACTTCTAGACAGATATAATCCAACAAATGCTATCTAAAAATAAAACATTTATCTTAAAAGTCATAAGACTGGAAAGACAGGAGAGTACATGAAAATAAATTTTCCATGATTGAAGCTGATAAGAAAACACGAAAGAGAAACACAGCTCACATAGTAGAGAAATACTTTGTAATATGAACCTGTATAATGCTACCCCAAGAGGGAGCTCTCCTAGCTTCCCAGTTCATTTTTCTCCTCTTCTTGGAAAGCCTGTATAGTAATCACACACACACACA
>NW_022196896.1:82883202-82894255 GCF_008632895.1 Mastomys coucha
TTTTGTGAGACAAAGACTCAGTATATAGGCCTGGCTGGCCTGGACGTTACCAAATAGACAAAACTGGTCTCCAATACATTGATCTAGCCTCTGTCAACTGAGTGCTGAAATTACAGATATGACAACATGCCTGACTTAAACACATTTCCAGAACTTTCATCCATGGCCACCTCTATTTTATATCTAAGAACATTAATACAGATATTTTTAGGGAGAGTTTCAAGTACGAATATTGAGATGTTCTTTTCAGTGATGTGGAGGCAAGATGAGATCGGTAGGTGGAAACCAAGATTGGCTCTCTGCAGAAACTGGGACACAAGAAAATGGACATTAGTGTTGAGAATGCTTAGGTAAGTGGTGGCCTGTAGGAATAACATTTTATTAAGCTATCTCCTATACAAACATCTGGCAGTAACAAGTCCCACAGCTGTAAAATCTCATAGGCTACTGCCGATAGTGCTATGGGTCCTATTATATAATTTTAAAGTATTAATCTCCATTCTTCACTATGACCTTAAGGCACAAAGTGAAATGGGGGACGATTTTTTTCCAAAGGAATTTCTTATTTACTGTGGCTAAAAAGTTAACACTCAACCTTTCAATGGATGGAAATCAAGCAGAAAATTTGGTCAAATAGCTTGCTGAATTGAAATACAGTTTAAGCTGATAGCCTAGCCAATTTCTTGCATGGAAAAAAAAAGAACACCAACTAATAAAGAAATTGTGTGCTAACAATTACAGTAGTGATATCTTGGAGGACTTAGTGCTCAAAGTGATTCAGACGCCTCAAAGTAGCCCTGCACACTCCCTCTTACCAGCCCCTCAGCAGATCCTCTTGTCAGGAGAGACAAGAGTCTCTTCTCCTTCCATCGAGGTTTCCTGACTTACTCAAAGATCTTCTATTGGTTTTTGCCTGGAGAAGCATTTTATGAGTTCCTACCACTTCTGCTACCCACTGACATCTTTAAATCTCTAACTCTTCACAGGTCCCAACATACTCAATAGCCGAATACAAAATAAAAACCAGTAAAAAAAAAGTGTACGAGCCAAAATAATCACAAAGTTTTCCTACTTTATGTCAATGATTTAGGGAAGACTAAGGATAAAATAGTACAGTATAATTTTAGGCTGTGCCGAAATTATCGTCACATATGGGTACAAGTATATAATTATATATAAATATAAACCTATATTTGCATATATTATTATGTAAACCGTAAAAATAAAGTGTGATAGCTAGAGTATACGAGAAGAGTTGTAATTGTTTTCACCAGCTAGTTAATTGAAATATGAGCTCAATGCAAGCCTATGCTAAATGAAGCTGTAATGACATAAATCTCTTCAAATACTGTAGAGAAATCAACTTACACATATAGACACTGGAAGTTTGGGGGCTATGTTTTATACATGTCAGGCCATTTAAGGTCTGCCATAGGTTGAGGAAGCCACTTGTTGAGGAAGCACAGCTGTCTCTGCGACTAGGTTACTCAATACATTTTGGGTACATGAGAAAGCATGCACACTAGAAATGGGCCTATAGATATCAGAGGTGTATCAGAATTCTGATTTGGCAAAAGTCAATTGGTGGTACCTAACTCTCTAAAATACATGATGTCTGTAGGTGACACCAAGGACAATAAATAATCAGTAACCTTCAACTCCAGGATCTGAGCCTGCAGCCAATTGTTTATAGCATGGTGGATCTCTAAAATACATAAACAACTTTCTTGTTCCATACAATTGAATACATTCTAGTTCTGGGAGGCTGGCAGGGGAATCTGTCCTGATATAATCATAATCATGATCTCAATTCCAAGACCCCAGGGCTTTCAAACACTTAGAGAAATTTCAGCAAAGCTGAACCCAGGGTCTTTTAGGAAGTGGATCCTTACAGATGACCTGTAGTGAGTCACAAGGATAATTATACTTATAAAAGTTATTGACCAGCATTGACTCAGATATAAAACACATCTGTGAATCAGAGGGATACTCATGAGGACCTGTTATAAAATGGTCCCATTTCAAAAGTTGAATACACTTAGTGGGGTCTAACCCCCCCAGATTATGGTTATTTGTTCAGATACTAGATGTATACATAAAATATACATTCCCTGACAGTTAGAAGGATCCCCATAGTGGATTTTTAACCTTTAGATAAATTAATATAACCTATGGAAGAAAGGATGGACTTGTTGCTGGAGTCCTTGGGATGACTACCTGGATCATGGTCAACAGACAGCAAAACTAATAAACAGGCTTCTGTGGTTAGTTCTAAAGCCTGGGTCCACTGCTTCATATTTATTGATTGTATCTGGGGAGATGGGAACTATTCTAATCCTATTTCTGATGCTGTGATGAAGTACTCTGACCAAAATCAAATTATAGAGGGAAAGGATTTAGTTGACTTACACTTCTAGGTCATCATCTACCACTGAGGTAAGTCAGTTAGAAACTCTCAACTAGGAACTTAAAGAAGGATCCATAGAGAAACTCTACCTGGTAGATTGCTTTCTAGCTTATGCATGCTAACTTTCTTATACATCCCAGAACTATCTTCCCAGGGAGTGGTGCTGTCCACAGTGGACTGGGCCCTTCAACATCAGTTCACATTCAAGCCAATTCCTTATAGACATTCCCACAGGCCAGCAATTCTTCCCCTGATATTCTCTTCCCCAATGTCTTTAGACTGTGACAATTGAACAAATAAAGCTACCTATAACATCCTACTCTTTGTCAATTTGACATACAAATACTTAACTTTTCAATTCTTTGTCCCCAGGGTCTCATGTTAATATAATATAAATCCAGGACATAAAAGCAATCACACTTAAGTAAAACCAAACCCAAAATCCAGTAGTATAAATCCAGATTCTGTAGCTCAATGTTAAATATCTGGGATTCACTCTTATAGTACAATCTTCTGACTCCAAATCACATCACACATGATCTATTTCATAGGCTCAGGCCAGCTTCATTTCATATTGCCCACTATCCGTACCATATAATCCTGGAATTTCCAGTGTCTTGTGGTCTCCACTGCACTGAATGAGCCTACCACCTAAATCTATATGGTTTCACCAGGTATTAGGGTAGCCAAGAGCTTGTATCCATGAAACTGACAGTGGTAGGTAGACTGAGTAGCGTGGACCACTTGGATGGGCTTTGAACCACAGTACATAGGAATTAACCTGGTACCTCTGTAGATATTATCTTAGAGCTTTGGTCCCCAAAGTCTGGTCAGGTACTGTCATCCACTAGGGTAGGATGGTCCTTAGGCTTATAGAATAGATTTGGACCCTGGATCCCATGGAAACTTGTATCAGAAGGACTAATCTGAAGCCTAGAACTAATCAAATGGTGAGGTTGGCATCAAGCTTATTATAACCAATCTCATACGTAAAGCATCTGGGGCCAAACTGGAACTTGTGTTTTCCTAGTGCTGTCTTAGAAGTTAAACACATAAGTACTATCAAAAGGCCCATCCTTATAAGAGCCATCTTGCAACCAGAGTATACAGTTAGTAGTAAGTAGTCTTGGGTCTTGCATCTCTAGAAGCTGATCTAGTCTGGGTTCTATTAAGTTCGAGTTCTACTAAGGTAGACTTGAACCTTGTAACATAGAGTTATGGGTGTTAGAGTTCTAGTATAGGTCTCTAGAACCAGGCTGACATTGGACCAAACCTAGACCCTATGTCTGTGGTGCCCACATAATGCATAAGTCAAAATTATCACTTGTTATAACCTGAGCCTGAAACCCTGGGGTATATGGGCTGCTTTAGTTCTGAATGTGGTTAGACCCTTCATTCATAGGGGTTAGCCTGACTTAGTGACCATGAACCTATCCTAGTGATAGGTTGCCCTGAGGCTTGGTTTATGGAGTCAATCTAGTCATGGGATTATTCCAGAGATTAAGGTACTGGGGTCAGTCTGGTCCAAGGTGAGGCCTCGAATCTGATTCTACCAAGCTAACATGCTTCTGAGGTGGGCACTAATAGTAATATGGAATTGGATCTAGTCTAGAACCTGAGGCCACTGGAATCAGTTTATCAGTTTCATACCCTAGAGACTAAATCCACAATTCAGGATGTTGCCAAAAGAGACTTAGAAGTTCAATTTATGGTATCAGCCTGGATCTTGAATCTACAAAGGTTATCTTAGCATTGATCAGGCAGTATCCCAAACCCATAGGAGCCAGCCTAGAAACTGAGTCCAAGAGTTAACCTGACTAGTAGTATTATAGGAGCCAGCCTGGTAGTCCTTTGGGGTCTGCAGCTTGAGGGTATCAGAGATGAAACCAGTGCACAAGCTACCAAGAGTTCAAGCCCTTCACATAGGCCTGGAGTCTATGTCTGCAGATGTCTTACATGCAGGAGTGGACTCAGGCCTGAAGGCCTAATTCAGAGAATAGCCTTCAAGTCTGGACCTGTGGGTGCCTTCCTGGTACTAGGCTTTACTCTGGTATAATATCTATCGGGCAGGTCTAATGTGTTGATCTTTCTTCACCTATGGAGGGCATCTCTTTGAGTACCTCATCACCTGGGATGGCATGTCATGTGAAACTCTGCTTCTGACCACTCAGTACATCTTGTTTCTGTGCTTTTCCTGGGTGCTGTAAGACAGTTTCCGTAGGTTAATGTTGTGTGTGGGAAAATGTTCAGATTTATGGATTCTTGGAAGAAGAACTGCTGAAATTAGTTCCTATATATTTTAAGAAAACAAAAACACATTGTAATTAGGAAAGAGTATTTTTTTTTTCAGGGATGGTATGAGTTGCTCCAGCAAAATCCCAGGGGTTTTCTTTCTCAACTTTTTTTCTCTTTTCTCTCTTGCTCTCGCTCTCATTCTCTCTCATTCTCTCTCTCTCTCTCTCTCTCTCTCTCTCTCTCTCTCTCTCTCTCTCTCTCTCTCTCTCTCTCTCTGTCTCTCTCTCTCCCTCTCTCTCTCTCATTGCCTCCATTTGTTTCTTCATTGAGGGGGGCATGCCTGCTAGGGGATATGGAAGGCAGAGGAACACTTTTGGAGATCTCTGTATTGTTTTCTCCGACTCCATAGGTCCTAGAGGTCCAACCCAGGTGGCCAGGCTTCCCTTCAAGCACATTTACCATCTGAGCCCTCTCAGTGCTGGTGTTTCCTACCTTTTCCTTGCCTTTTTATTTATTGTATGTGTTCTCAGTGGTACTGTTTGTCCTTTAGAACAGATTCCAGCTCACAGGCAACAGGTCTGCATACCCTAAAAATGGCTCTTCCAAACACACCCAAACCATTCTCTATTAAAAATTATTCTTATTATAATATAAAAGCTCCTTGTAACTAGAATGACTATAAGCTTTCTTTGTGGATGAGAGTCAAAGCACAGCAGTGTGTCGTAAGAGATATGTACTTTTTAATTTCCTCCCACTCAGTTTCCATAGAGAACAGTACCTTATCTCAGGCTCTCTTTTGCACCTTCCATGTAGACTCCTCCTGGAGGCTGACCTCTCTCCTGTGAGCTAACATTTTGCAGTTGCCTTCTATCATATTTACCAACATGGTATTCAGTCTAGCTACAACTCAAATAATACACATACAATGGGCACTAAGACACTTCCCAGATTAAAGGATTCCTAAACCATGTAGGAAATGGACAGAGGAATGGGTTTTTTGTTGTTGTTGTTGCTTGGTTTTTGGGTTTTTTTTTATGTAAATCTTGTTTAAAAACTCTCTTATGTCCTGAACCAGGGGCAAAGGTGGGGAATGGACTCCTGAGAACTTATAAGCCCTTTTAGCCAATAAAAAAAAAAAAAAAACTTTCCTGGTATTTGTTCCATTTGTTGGAGAACACCTCTCTCTCTCTCTCTCTCTCTCTCTCTCTCTCTCTCTCTCTCTCTCTCTCTCTCTCTCTCTCTCTCTGTCTCTCTCTCTCTCTCTCTCTCTCTCCTTGCTTAGAAAGGCAATGTGTAAATCTTCTTCGTGACATCATATCCCATGGCATTAATGTCTCCCCGACTTCCCCAGAGTTAAGATGGCTCCTCTATCACAGAAAGTTGTTAACTTCTCGGAACAATAATGCAGGCTTGTTGGTATGTCTAGTATTTCACACACTTCTCACTTAGATGGAAGAGCAACTTGCATCAAACAATTAGGAAGTAGTGCTTGTCAATATCCCATCATGGATGAGGATGTGGCTCATGGAGCTGAGGCCCCACTCACTCCTGAGGAGCCAGTTAAAGATGCTGGGAGAAGCTAAGCTTTTTTTCCTTAGGAGTGTCCTCAGTCATAAGTCACCATGCTGCAGAGAACACAAGCTCTACAGGGGCTCATGGGAAGAACCCTAATTAACCTCAGAGGGTCACAAAACAAGCAAAACAAACACAAACAAGCAAAACAAAAGATGTGAAAATAAGCGATTTGTTGAGAAGAATCGGATCAGTGGAAGTGGAATTAAGGCCTGAGAGGAGGTAACAGGGAGTAAATATGACCAAGATATTTTATATGCATGTATGAAATTGTCAAAGGATTAAAAAAAGAGTAGTACCTGAATTTTATGTCTTAAAATTTTGCTGCATGATTTATCATTGAGTAACCACTGATTTTAGGAGCAAATAAAGTTCCAAATGAACTATTAATCTTTAAAGAGATTAACTTGAGTTTCTTATAATACACCATCTGCATTGGGTACGTGGAGCAATGGAGATAGAGAGTCCAAGAGAAATAAAGGGACAGAATTATTTTTCCTGAGCCATTAGGTAAATTCCTTGTGAACATGCCAACTGCCATCATGGAAATGTGATTGTTGCCAAGCCTAGTAACCAGAATTTGACATGCCCAGAACTCACATGGTGGAAGGAAAGAATGTCCACAGTTGTCTTCTGATCTTTATTTGCCTATGCACACACAGAACAAACAAGCAAATAGAGAAATGCAATTAAGAAAAGTAACACAGCTCCCAAATGCATGCTTTTCTCAGTTTTCTGGCTCCAGAGGTAAACAAGATTAAAATTTGAAGTGAGACATGGATATTTAAAACTAACTCTTGTTCCTGCCTTGGGCAATTCACTAAGCATCAGTAAGGCTCAAGTACCTTAATCTGCCATGTGAAGATAACATTTGCTTCAAGGATTAAGGGAACTGTTGGATAACTCAACTCAGTACCTGACAGACTCTGGCTTTCTCTGCTCACTCACTTGTATGAAACAATGGAACCAGGAGTTCATCTTCTTGTCTCCATTACTGGCTGCTGCATCATGGATGTGCCTTTTCTGATTGCAACTGTTTTACCAAAGGACTCTCTCTCTCTCTCTCTCTCTCTCTCTCTCTCTCTCTCTCTCTCTCTCTCTCTCTCTCTCTCTCTCTCTCCCCCTCTGTGTGTGTGTGTGTGTGTGTGTGTGTGTGTGCCAGCCAGCCCTAGGTCTAAGCTGTTGCTATTACTCTGACTAGAAAGTCAATGTAAAACGTAGGTATATGAGAACTGAAAGTCATGAGAAACTCAGTTGCTATGTCCAGAAATTGAAATTATCCATTTTTATCACAAATTATACATTTCATCTTTAGATACCCAGCCAGAGATTGCCAATTGCCACAGTAAAGAATATAAAAAGGATGCATCCTTTCCATCTCTATCTCCCAGTACTAGCTTCTCTTTAATGGCCATGGGATGCTCTTTCTTGCAGTATTCTAAATACAACCATTTACATTTATAATCCAAAATGCCTGCTGTCTAAGTCTTCCCAAGTCTTTCTGCCTTGAGGGAAATTCAATACTTTCATAATTAAATGAAATGAATTAGGTCTCCATGCCACACACTAAGGAAGTCCAGAACTCTCACATTCTTGCGAGTGGCTGGATCTCTTCCTTCAAACTTAAGTTCTTCCCCACTGTTATGCAGCTGTGTTCTTCCCTCTATAGACTTTGGGTTGAATTTGTCTGTTCTCAAGGTAGAACACTGTCCGTAGCTTTTCTTGGGAGTATTCTCACTGGCAAGACACCAAGCTCCAGGAATTACAACTTTTAGCCATACTCATTCAAGGAACCTTAGTTGATGGGTCACAAAAGCAGCAAAACAAAAGACATGAAAGTAAGAAAGGATTTATTATGAAATGTTTTGGTGAGAGATGGGGGTAAGATATGAAAGAGAGTAATAGGAATGAAGATGGCCAAAATATATGATATGCGTGTATGAACTGGAATAGAAGTTCATGCCAGAAGAGGTGGGTATTTAAGAACTACTCATCTTGCAGGTCCCATGGTTTCATACAAATTTAATTTCTAGATGAGCTGCTTGGGAGACCCCAGCACACTACCCTGAACCATGTTGTCCCACGTGACTCCTTCTACCACACATTTGAGAAGCCACAAAACTCTGTCTCCTCCACCCTTCCATTCCACAGAGCATGTCACATTCATTTAATACTATATGTCTGATAGAGACAACTGGAAAAGAGTTCAATATTTAATTTTCTTAAGCTGAATTTCATTCCTTAGGTCAAATGGTCAAAAGAAAGAGGAAATGAAAATATACGTGTTGATGGCTCTTCAAGGTTTCAAAGTTTTAGAGTGTAAATTGACAATATATAACCCCTGGTAGCCTATACAAGGTGATGATCATGGAGTCCCAAACCCTGTTGGCTAGTCTTTCCTGTTCATTTAATGTATAGCGTAAGTTTGACATTAGGGATTGAGGATCTCAAGTGAAACAGCTTAAAGTATTAACATACAAGCTTCTAATAACTCTCCTCCTGTTCATTCCATAGCTACTATCTTATGCTCGTTTTTTTCTAAGCTAACGAATAATATAATCAAGTCTGCAAAAGTCACGTTCTTTGAGAAGATGTGAGGTCATGTCCTGTTCCATGAAGAGATGTTCAATATAGTGTAGCACCACTGTTCAGGTATGTATGAAATAGAATTGGCTTATACAAGAATTGTATGCCTTGATTCCTGGCACAATTGTAAAGGTCACCTCAGTAGATCCCGTGGTGCTAAAGGAGCCTGATGAGCATGTTAGTGAATTTGAGCTCTGCCGTAATTTCTTACTCTACTCCCTCGTTTTGACAGTGCCCCATTTTGCATATGAGCTTCTACCAGGTCTTTCCCTTTTGCTGCACTTTCTGGAAGTCATGGTCACTTTTCTTTTCCTTTTTTAAAAAAAAAACAACTCAAACCCTTAGGCTAGACAAAGGCTGGCATCACAGGCACTAAAGTAAAATCCAAACCACTTCCAGATGCCCTTCTAAAAGCTGCAAGCTAAAGAGAAAAGATAGTCAAGGCTCAATCCAGACTAAGCATGAGTAGATGTTTACCAAAAAGTCCATGTGTTGCTAATCAATAAACACATCGCTTAGTGCTTAGAGCTCTTTTAAAACTATAGAAAATGCATGTTTGCACTCTTTACATTGTTATTAAGTTTTCATGTCATATTTAATGTGTAATTGTTCTTATACTTACTTGATTGTTATCTTTCTTCATCTTTGAAAGAAAAAAATAAGTAAAACATCAAGGTACACTACCAATCCATGGACTGGCCAATAGGTCAATGCTTAGGAAAGCATGACTGTATGGTGAGAGACCAATGAGGAGAGATCTGTGGCTGAGCCACCTGACTTCTGTGCCTCAACCACCTGACTTACTAGGCAGGCTGCCTGAGTCAAATTCCATCTCTACTGCCACTGACTTTCAGGAGCCTCAATTTTCTCACATTTTAAATTTGGAATAATATTACCTACCTCATGTACTAATAGATGGAAAGAATGTAGGGGAGTACCTGGGGTAGAGTAAGACATCTATAAAAGCTTTCTGCTGTTCATTCTTTTAACTAGGCTAGAATGACTGCGGAGGCTCAAATCTTTTGTTTAGATGAAAGCATTTGCACTAAATGGCATACAATGGTTTAATTCAGAAAACAAAAATCACTTTTATTTTTTTTCTGCCTTAAATAAGTCACTTATTACCCAAAATTATAATTAGGACCTAAATGCCATGCATTAAAAGAAGTTCCAGGAACACAGTACCAATAAGAGAGAGAGGTTCACATGATGCCTTCATTCTAAAGAGAAGAAAATAAACATAGCAAACACAAAATGATGTCTGATAGCATAATAATAGTCTGATAGTAATAGCATTGTACAGAAAATAAAATGAATGGTTTAACAAGAGAGTGTAGAAGGAAGATCATGGTGGATTCTATTCTACAAGTGAAATTAAGACCAAAACCTGAACAAGAAGATTCTTCAAAGACCTGACTGAGAATAGCCCAGAATGAGGAAAAGCTGGTATCCATGCCAAAGAAAGGGAGCAATGTGTTTGGGGTTCTAGAAAACATAGTGTCACAGGTAATGTAAGAGGCACAGCCAACATCGGCAACATGGAGCTTTGAGTCTTTCTTGCTTTGATCAGGTTTAGATTTCATACTGAATGAGATGGAAAGTTTCTGGACAGGTAGAATGAATAAGGATATGATCTCACTTACAGTTCTAAATCATCACCCTGGTGGGCAGGCTGAGGATGAATGGCTTCCCAGAGAGAAAGCAGACAGAGGAAAGCCCTTGCAAGGCCACTGAAGACAGGAAGGAAGGGTTCCGACTGAATGTGGCCTGGGTGTGTTTAGGAATGCAGGGTCAAGGTGAGAAGGCAAGAGGAGATCCAGGAGTTACCCTTGGTTTGAGTTCGAGAAGCCAAATGGCTGCTGACTTACTGAACTAGAGATCATGCATGGGGAGACACAAGTTCAGAGAAGAAAATCAAATGCCATTTCATGGCTCTCTTAACTTGACCACTTGCACTGAATAAAAGACATATATTTTTTCTAAGTTGGAAATAAGAGAAGAGAACTCATTTTTCATACTTCTACAAAGCTTGCCTAGGAGAGGAGAATCCTAATCCATCAACGGAACAGCATGGCCCCTTGCTGTCTTACCTGAGTTTGTGCTCTATTTGCATATATATTAACACATACCTGCTTGTCTAAGATCTTTCAATATTTTATTAAGATTATAAATCTTGATATTGATGATCAGTGAATTCCAAACAGACTATATTGTATCGGGATATATATATATATATATATATATATATATATA
>NW_022196896.1:82894265-82904916 GCF_008632895.1 Mastomys coucha
TATATATATATATGTATATGTATATATATATAAATGATAAGGGCAATATAAATAACAAAGGGAAGATTTATCAAAATTAGAAACAGTGTTTATGACAAATGGTAAGAAAAAAAGAGTATCAAATATTTTAGGACATTCTTATATCTATGACATAATGGGTGACTTAAATGTTTATTGTCCTATAAGTTTTATAAATATGAACATTTTGTATATGGCAGATACCACAATAAGAGAATTCTTGAGATCATTCTTCTATTATGTAAGAAGATCAGGTGAGTTCTAATACCAGGCGACTTCATCCTTCTTCCAGGAGAACATGGCCTCTACAGTGGTTGGATTCTGCTTTGGCCTCTTGGTTATTCAATTCATTCTTTGGCACATAACAAGCCATCAGCCTCTCTTCTTATCTACCAACAATAAAGAATATGGTCCAAGCATAAAGTTGTTTTGAAGCAGATGAGACAAAGACATAACACCTGTAATTTGAGGAATGTCTGCTGCCTCCCCTCTCCCTGCA
This sequence comes from Mastomys coucha, assembly GCF_008632895.1. Classification (NCBI taxonomy): domain Eukaryota; kingdom Metazoa; phylum Chordata; class Mammalia; order Rodentia; family Muridae; genus Mastomys; species Mastomys coucha. The sequence goes on from NW_022196896.1 coordinate 82,894,783, forward strand.
TGAACTCCAAGCAAGCCCAGAACAATGCCTGCTTAGCATTATTGTAATAAATCCAAAGTATAATGTACAGCGACATGGAATAGATCAGATTGTGCTGACAGTGGCAGCAGTGGGAATATGCCCCAAGCATGAGCTAACATGGATAGAACAGGTTGTGTGCAATAGTTTCGCCAATCCTTAAGTAATAAACAGTTATCATTTCAAATTAATCATTTCTCCTATTTTAAGTTTTGACAAAGTAGAATCATCTATATTCTAACTCTTATTTGAAGAATATGAATATATTTCTCTGCAACTGACAGACTAGGGAACAATATAAGAATAGTGCAAAAATTCCTATTTGCTTATACACTGTCTTCTTCATGAAATAAATTAGACTGATGCAAAAAGATGGACCCAGTGTGTCCTATGCCCCACAGGAATACACGGTGTATCCATATGCTCCTCAAATACCTGCCTGCTACCTCATTTCTCCAGTCTGCATTATGAGCCACACTGGTCCATATCTGGTATTAGAATTTTCTGTCTAATTTCAGATCACCCACAGTCCATCATTCTATGATAACTCTTAAGCCTTGTCCTTCTAAGATCTATTTCCATAAACTAACCTTCAATTTGCAAGTTTGTTATAGTATTTAGATATTTCCTCACCAAGAAATGTGTGCAAAGCAGTGTGATTCAACTGTGTGTGTATGTGTGTGTGTTTGTGTGTGTATGTCTGTATGTGTGTGTCTGTGTGCTATGTGTGTCACTGATAGTTTTAGGTCTGTTCCTATCACATCTATACCACCTAATTGCCAAATAACAAGCCTATATCTGAAATGTAAACTCATAGATTTTCTGGGTTGAGTTCCTAAACTAAGCCAATATCTACAATCATGGGACAATTTAGAAAAATTGACATATAATTTCTCTGAATCTTAACATGTGTTTAATTTTGATGCTTAGAATGGGAAGGTTTTTGCAAACAAAAATATCTTGAGTCATTTCTTTCACAAATTTGGTTATTTCAATCTTATCTAGATGGTTACTTTAATAGTCATTATTTTATTATCTACTTTTGCATATCCTGATTGTACCAGAAGAGGAGGAGAAAGAAGAGGAGGAAAGATTTTCCCTTATAAAATAAATAGGCCATGCTATAGGGGTGCAAATGCATGATTTCTGAGGTGAGCTTATTGTTAAACAAGCAGATGCAAAGCAAGATTGTAATTTTTTTAATTTGTGAGAATTGAACCATGTATTAAGCAAATATTAAGTTGAGTTGAGATAATGAGCTTGGGGAAGACACACTATTCTCTATTTTCCAGTTTTTGGTTTTGGTGGGGTTTTTTTGTGTTTTGTTTTGTTTTCAAACAAACAGGTCTACATTTCATAGTCTCACAAAGGAGTAAATTTCACATGTAAAATTTATTTATGGAACTGCTATGAACTCTGCTCTGGCCAGACAAAGATGAACACAACATAGACCCTATTTCAGTGTGGTCAGGCTCCAAAAAGAGAGGCAGGGTTAGAAGCAAGGGCTCCCTGCCACCTTCCCTTTGGGGCAGGCAAAAGCCAAGAATAATAGAGAACAATGTAAAGGGGGATGTAGTTAATAACAAATGGCTTTGAAAAAAATCAAAGGTCTCAGTGTGATTTCCATTGCTATACAAATAACAAGATCAGAAGAAAACTAAGGAGGAAGGGTTTGTTTCGTCTTATACTTTCAGTCCATCATCAAGGGAGGCCAAGGCAAAACTCAGCTTGCAGAAACATGAAGCAGAAAAAACAAAGCAATACTGTTTCTGGCTTGCTACCAGGCCCAATTAGGCTACCTTTCTTATGTAGCCACCTGCCTAGGGATGGCATCACCCATGGTGGGCTTGGCCCACCCTACATCATCAAGAAAATGCACCACAGATATGCCCTCGGGCCAATGTGGTATGGTAATTTGTCAACTGAGGTTATCTCTTCCCATGTGTCAAACTGACAACCATGATCAAGCATCCCAGCTGGTCAGAATATTATTGGCTCTTTTGTGGGAGCCTCAGTGTACTCTTAGACACTCTGAGTCTCACTTTCTTTATGGTGACTCCAGGATAGTAATGCCAACCACACAGGGTTGCTGAAACTGGATATATGATGCTCTTGGCATAGTATCTGACATTATTACATATGGATGGTGTATGTGTGTGTTTGCAGAATGAGCCCTGATAGCAGACAGGATGATGAACGTATGATGGGTGCAGGTGGGCAGCTTGTCTTCCCCCTCAAAGCACTATGCACGAATGGTAGCACAAGGTGGATCTATCCTCATACAGTCGAGAAGTTCCAAGGCTTCCCAGCATGGGGTTGATGTGGAAGTTTCAAAGATCATAAAATTCTCTCAGGAGAAATGAGGAGCTAGACAAGTTCTGCCCAAGGAAGTTCTCACAAGAGGCCATTGTAAAATGTCCCCATTCCTCTGAACTTAACTTGAAAAATGTTCCCACTAAAGCCCAATGGGAGTTTTATGTGAGAAAGGGATAGAATTAGGTCTTGTGTATTTTTAAAGGGTCATACAAAAAGGCAATGTCTAAATTTTTTACAGATGGTAGCAGAAGGGCTGATGCAGTTGGCCAAAACTGACCTTTTATGCTTCCCAAAAGCAAATGTTTACTGAGTGAAACTCTACTATACTACCAATGGAAAAGAAAATCCCTGGGTGCTTACATTGGATAACCCAGAGTACAACCACTGCCAAATACATTTATAAAAATCACTAAGAATGTTTTTCATGCTACCTGTTTTCAACTTTCCCCAAGATTTTTCTCTGTAGTTGCTTTTTCTGAAAGATAAATATGTTTCTGAGGAAAAGTAATATTTCAGTGAGATTGGTCTTGGGGAAGTCTGTGCATCTCAGGACCCTTACTGCTGCTGTTGGGAATACATCTCTGCTACCTCCGTGGTGCCCAGAAAAGGATGAGCACAGAGACTGAGCCAAGTCTTGTGGATTTTGAACAGATGTGAACTTCTTCCAGAATGGGGAGCCTCTCTACTTTCTTTCAGAGAGGGAAATGGGTGCCAGAAATTTCTATGTTGTTTTCGACATTAAATAGCCCTTAAAAACCCAGAATTTTGATGAGCTCTCTAAAGAAAAGAAGTTCAAAACACAGAAATCCATCAAAGCTGAGTGGTCAAAGCTAAGAGTAAGTGATCACATATAAAGGATTCATTAACAGGTAGATTCTGCTAGAGGAAAATGGAAGGGTGGGACTTGGCAGTACACAGGATGGCTGTTAACTTCTTGTTTCCCTCTTATACAGTGCTTTCCAGGTCCCTTTTGAGATATAGACTTCTAAAACACAATTTTCTCTATAGCTCATGGCTGGAAAGCTACGACCACCCACTCTTCCAGTCCAAGAAAATACAAAGGAGTAACTACATACAATGACATTCTTACTGAGGTTCTAATTGAATGTTTTAATTAAAAGATTATAGAGGTTTCTATCTTTTCAGGAAACAAGAAGTTCATTACGAGGCAAAAACAATTAATAGTTTTAAAATTTACAAAAGGAGTTGTATCTATAAAAATATATCGGAGTGCCTGCCTGGAATTCAGGATCTGATTTTCCCTGGGCTACGTGGTTGTACACAGGGATTTATCAAAGCTCAGCAAATAGTTACATGTTTAGTTTACTGAAAATAAACTTTTAAAATAAATCTTATCTGTTAAGTTATATAAAAAAATTGATCAATGGCATACACACACACACACACACACACACACATTGTGTAACAATCAGGTTAAGATAAGTAACATCTTACCTTAACAAGTCATTTACTTTGTAGTGAAAAGATTTAAAATAATCTCTGCTAACTCGTTTGTTTTTTCAAGACAGGGTTTCTTTGTGTAGCCCTGGCTGTCCTGGAACTCACTCTGTAGACCAGGCTGGCCTCGAACTCAGAAATCTGCCTGCCTCTGCCTCCCAAGTGCTGGGATTAAAGGCGTGCGCCACCACTGCCCGGCCTCTGCTAACTCTTTGAAATGATTCATTACCAAGCATATTGATCCTTCTGGGTTCAAGAACATCAGAATGTATTCCCTGCTAACACCCTGTACACGTTGTCCTCTTTCTCTTCCCGAGTGCTGCCCAAATATTTCTCCCGCTGTTCTTCCTCTGCTGCGCTGAAGTATTTAGCTTGAGGAGATAGATTATTTCCTTTTGTGTTGCCTGTGTTTCAGGAGTCATATAAAGAATATTTGCCCTGACCAATGTCCTAAAACTCTGGTGATTTTAGTGGCAAAATAGTTTGGAGTCATACATGTGAGCCTTTAGCTCACTTTGATGTGAGGGCGGATGGAGTGGACTTCCTTCTGCTGCATATAGATATGCAGTTCTAGAACATTTCCCACTGAAGAGACATCTTCTCTACAACGTACACTCTTAGAACTCTTATTACAGATGAGTGATGCTTATCTCTTGTTTCTCCATCTTGTACCATTCATCAAGTGTCTGTTTTTTGAGTGGAAACCGTGTTGTCTTGGTTATTAATATTTTTAGTATATCTTGATGTCAATCATTCCAATACTCTAATTGCTTAAAATTGCTTCAGCTATTTCAGGATATTTGTGCTTCCATACAAATTTCTGAAGACTTTTTTCCCCCAATTTCTATAAAAATTGTCATTAGTATCTTGGATAAAACTTCATAAAATCTGCAGATAGCGTTATATAGTGCAGACATTTAAACAGTATTAATTATTCCACCTCATGAACATGGAATGCCTATTCATTTTATTTTAACCGCTTCGGTTTTTCTCACTGATGTTTTGTGATTTTTTTATTAGTTTAAAGAAATAATTCTCTTTCTTGGGTAACTGCTACTGGACTTTGTATTTGTTGTAGATAGAGTTGTTTCTTTAATTTATTTCCTAACTATTTCATTACTGAATTTCCAAAAGATATTAAATTTTGTATTTTGGTGTTCCACTCTGCTGAATTCATTATCCTAATGATTCTGGAAGCTTTTGGTAAAGTCTTAGGTTTTTTGTCTATAACACATTGTCCGGATAGTCTGACTTTCTCCATTCATATTTGTATGTTCTTTCTTTTTCTCTCTTGTTAATAGCTAAGACATCCTAAGTGAAAATAAACATACTTGTCTAGTTTATCATCTTAGAGAAAAACTTTCTGTATTCAATATGATATATACTGTGGGTCTTTTACATATAGCATTTACTCTATTGAAATACATTTTTCTGTATCTAATTTTTTGCCTTTCATAAAGAAGAGATGTTCAACTTTATTTAATACATGTTCTGCATTGATTGATGCAATCATATGATTTTTGTTCTTCATTATGTTAATGTTCTATGCTAAAATTGTTGATTTGAGTATTTTGAACTATCTTTGTACTCCTAGGACCAATTGTACTTACTCATGGTGTATTATCACTCTTAAGTGTTGAGGTCTGTGTCCTCACATTTTCTTGAGAAATTTTAATCTATGTTTATCAGATATAATGTACACAACTTATAGTATTAAGAAAAAATTATTTTTAAATTTTCTTTGCTTTTATATTTTTGTCTTGTTTGGGTATGAGGGTAATGCTGGACTCAGAGAGTGTAAATGACTGGAGAGGAGAGTTTGAGTAGAACTGGTATTAGTTCTTGAAACTTAGTAAAATTTAGCAGTTAAGCCTGGGCTTTTCTTTGCTTGAACACTTTTGTATTATTAACCCAATCTTTTAGCAGCTTGTTCAGTTATCTATATTCGGTTCAATTTTATTAGGTCATATGTGCCTAGGAATGTATTGAAGATGTCCTCCAGGTTTTTGTTATACCGAGATAGCCCCTAATGACTTTTCCTTGTGTGATGTCATTCTTCCTGTCTCTGCTTTCATCTGTGATTAGATCTATTTGAGTCTCCTCTCACTCCCTTCCTCCCCCCTCTCTCCCCTTCTCTATCTCACTCTCTAGCTCTCTGTCGCTCTCTCTTGCTCTCTCTTACATGCTTTTTCACTCTCTCTTGCTCGCTCTTGCTCTCATTTAGCTTAACTGGAAGTTGATCAATGCTTTTTATTGTTCCAAAATAAGCAACTCTTTGGTCTATTTATTTATCTTCCTTCTTCATTTCTGTTCCCACCTTTGTTATTTCTTCCATTTTACTAAGTTTTGGTTCATCAATCCAATCCTAGATAATGCTGAGTTATTTCCCTCTTTATTTGTACATCTTTAACGTTAATCCTATCTACTCTTGATATCTACTCTTATCCCATATTCCTCAGAAAAATTAAATGCCATAATTTCCGTTGTTTTAATTCGCTGAGACTTATTTTGTGAATGAGCACTTAGTCTCTCCTAGTGATTATCTCATGTGCTTATATGTTGGATGAAATAAGTCCCTTTGTATTTAATATAGCTCCAATGTTTCTTTGTTAATGTTCTTTTGTTCAGTGTTTCTTTATTAATTTTGTGATTTTTCTACTGATAGAAGTATTGACCTCCCTAACAGTTATTTTTGTAGAATCTGTCTTTTCATTTAGACTGATAATTTTTAAAATAGGTGTGTAGCTTAGTAATACAGAACTTGACTGCCATACAAGAGACTGGACCTCTAGCACTACAACAAAGAAAGAAAAATGACATTATCAACCATAGGCTTATAGTGTTTGATTTATGTTATTGGGTTCTCTAGTGTTGAATGAATATGTATTTCCTATCATTTTGTATCTTTTAAAGTCAATCCCTCTCTTTTTAATTATATAATGACCTTTCTATCACTCGTTTTGACTTCAAGTATGTTTTGTCAAACATACTCCTCTTTATTTAAGATCCCTATTTTGCTTCCAGTCCAGCCATCGGAGAGCAGTAGCGATGGCCGTGCGCTACCCAATGTCTGTGGGCCTCAACAAGGGCCACAAGGTGATGAAGAACTTCAGCAAGGCGAGACACAGCCGGCGGGCACCTCACAAAGCACACCAACTTCGTGCGGGACGTGATCCGGGAAGTGTGCGGCTTCGCGCCATGGAGTAGCTCAAAGTGTCCAAGGACAAGCACGCACTCAAGTTCATCAAGAAGAGGGTAGGCACACACATCCGCGCCAAGAGAAAGCGGGAGGAGCTGAGCACCATGCTGGCAGCCATGAGGAAGGCGGAGGCCAAGAAGGATTGATGAACCCTCCCCCAACAAAAGATCGTTCCTACAAAAAAAAAAAAAAAAAAAAAATTCCCTATTTTGATTATCTATCTCTTCCCACCCATTCCCTTTCAGTCTGTGTGTGCCTTTTATTTTCAATACATTCCACTGGTCTGTCTTTTAAGCGAGCAGGAGCAGTCAATCTGTTTTGCTGGGTGTTTGCATATTCGTTGTTCTTTCCTTCTCCTGTGGCTCAGCCCCGTGATTTGGTGGATTTGTTACTCAGAGGGTCTGATTTTCTTCCTTTTTCTCTTTTATGCACGTGCCCATCTACCGTAAGGCCACCCTTGAGCATAGGTCCCAGGGCTGATTTGATGGTGATAAGTTTTCTGTGTTTGCTTGTTTCATGGGTATTTCTTCTTCACTTCTCAAGGATAGTTCTGTGGGACACAGTATTCTTTGGTGTTTTCTTTCCTCCGGGACTTTGACGTGACATCCTACCGTCCTGGCATCGTACGTCTGGAGACTTGGTAGCAGTCTAAGAAGGCTTCTTCTGTAAGCTTTGGTACATATTTCATTTACTATTTTCAAACTTCCAGTATTTTCATACTTGCAACAGTTTGACTGTAATATACCATGGTGAGAACATTTTTTGGTCCAGTCTATTAGGGATCCTTCGAGCTTCCTGGGTTTACACGTCCATGTCTTTCCCAAGATTCAAAACCTTTTTGGCAACTGTTTCACTGAATTGTTTGTGCCTTTTATTTTCCAATGAACCTTTTATTTATGTTTCTGGGAAATCCATACTGTGTGCGTTTGTTTGCTTAATGATGTCACAAAGGTGATAGATTGTAAGTTTAACCCTAAGCAGAGCAGGTTTGCAAGCAGCTCTGATCATGGTGCACATATGGGGCACATACTGGTTTCTGTGGAACATGGAAGGTCAGAGATGTCTGGGAGGCATCATGTAGTTTTGATGCAGCACCCATAGTAGCAAGATTCATGCCTGTCAAATGTCAAATGATTCATGCCTGCATGGAGGATGGGCTAGACAGCTGGAAAATAGACCAGTCAGAAAATGAGGCATCATCTACAGACTAAGACAGGTCACTTGTCACAGCCTGCAGACAGCATTTACAACTTGGTGAAGCCCATAAAGCCAACCAGATCAGAGATCTCCTCACCTTCCTCATACTTCAAGGACAGAAGGATGAGGCAGAGTATCTGTATTACAGAGTTCCAGAAAATGAAATTCTCGGCTACGGGCTGTTCAACTATTTGTGGAACCACAGAAGGTTTGAAGGGGTACCCAATGGATTCTCCGAGTCTTCAGCTGCTTGCCAGAAAAACAGGCAAGACAACAAAGCTACTTGTCTGTTGCTCTGGGCCTCTGAGGGCAAAGTTGCTCAAGATGTGCTGGCTGACTATGTTCCTACGTGGGATATGCAGGTAGCTCTATGTGCTTGCTTCCTAGGAGCCTCATCAGACCAAGCCCCTCAGGTTTGATTCCTGCTACCTGGTGCTGAGGGTCTAGACAAACATTCTGAATTTTTAAAAGTATATCATGCAAATAAATCTGAAGTAGTATTGGCTCCAGTTTTTTGCCTTCTTGTGTCATTTAAATGGTTCTAACAGCTCCAGGAGCATACTTAATTCTACAACTATGCCTCATTTTCTGACTGGTCTGTTTTCCAGAAGGCAAGAGCTTGTCTTTTTTTTATTTATTTAAATTGTTTGTAGTACAGCACACAAATTGCCACTAAACACGGCAATGCAATGTGAACCTCTAGAAGGAACAGGTGGAATCACTTCCCATTTTTTCTTGTGACTTTGAGAATAAATCTCCCCCAAATGACACCTTTCTCCTTCAAACACTTCAGTTGTATATTTTATAACTTTTACATATGTCATTTTTACATGACAGTCACAGCTCCCACCTGGAGTTTTGCAACACTGTCCGCATGTTACTTTTTTTTTATAGAATATGCATGTTTTATTCTGAATAATTTTGCATAATAAAAATGAAAGTACAAAATAATTAAGACACAAAATATTTTAACAAGCTGAAATAAATTATGAGAGGAAGGAGTAGAGACTTTTCTTATAAAAGTTTAAAATACCTTTTCACTTTCACTGAGGAGGAGATGCAAAGCTCAAAATCTGAATCCTAATATTGAGATTCTAACAGAATCTATTATTTTCAAAGTAAATAATTAATATTGATGTTAAGAATATCTAGGTTCCATAAGATATATTTAAAAAAATCATTGAGGTTGGAAGACAATCAGTAGTGGTCAGGAGTACTTTTTGCTTTTGTATAGGACCCGTGTTCAAGTCTCAGCACTCATATGGTATCTTACAGCCATCTGTAACCCCAATTCAAGGGGATCTGATACCTTCTTTTGCCCTGTGGACACCAGGCCCGCACATGGTGTACATACATACAGGCAGACAAAACACCTATATGCATACAATTAATAAGTATTAATTAGTTTAAAGACCTTCAAGAATTCTGAGCTTCTTACTAGATATTTTTTTAAAGATTAAATTTTTAAAAACTGCTTCTTGGGCTCCTTTGCTCATTAATAAATTGGTGAATTCTATCAGCAAGCATTGCGTGGACATCAGTCACAGAGCAAAATGGAGCTTTGGTGTATGGTGAATTAACACATGAAAGCCTCAGCTTTCTAAAGTGAGATAGTCTGATAATTACATGAACTCAGGCAAAAACATGAAGTAGAAAAAGGAATATGAGCTTATGGGAGAAGAATAAAAAGTTTTATTTAGGTGAAGAAAGCTTAGCAGAAACTCATTGGAAAGGAAGATCTGAGTAAGAAATAAAGTTTAACAGAAAGATTCCTCACTATCGACCAAGGTTCAAAAGTTACTGAATAGCTGTCCTGTAACACTGACAGCATTTAGATTATTTCCCAAAGCAAATCAAGATGTTTCCCAAAAAAAGACACAGAAGTTTCTTGGTGTGTTTGTTTCCATGGAGTCCTGACAAATGCAGCTCAACTATGCAGTATAAGG
>NW_022196896.1:82905466-82909956 GCF_008632895.1 Mastomys coucha
TTGCTTATAAATGACTTAACAGCTTGTGGATGCTAGCAAGTGCTGGCTGACAGGAGCCTGATATAGCTGTCTCCTGAGAGAATCTGCCAGTGCCCAACTAATACAGAAGTAGAGGCTCACAGCCATCCATTGGATTGAGTACAGGGTCCCCAATGAAGGAGCTAGAGAAAGGACCCAAGGAGCTGAAGGGTTTACAGCCCCTTAGGATGAACAACAATATGAGCTAACTAGTACCCTCAGAGCTCCCAGGGATTAAACCATCAACCAAAGAGTACACATGATGGGACTCATGGCTCCAGCAGCATATTTCCATTTTTTGGAGGGGCTAGGGGGGTCATGAGGAGGGTCAAGGGAAAAGTTGATACATGACGATTAAGAAAAGAAACAAAAGAAGTTGACAACCTGTATATTCTCTTCATAGTCGTTTTATTTAAAGATAGCCTTGGTTTGCCTCCCATTGCTGGGGTAAAGATCATGAGCAAAACAGTCCGAGGAAGAAAGGGTTTATTTGCCTTACAGGTCATGGGTCTGGTCATAGGTCATTCATCAGGAAAGCCAAAGTAGGAACTCAAAGGAGGAATCAGAAGGCAGGAGCTAAAACAGAGACCACAAGGAACTTTGCTTTGTGGTTTGCTCAGAGTGTTTTATTTTACATAACCCAGGACCAGAGGCCCAGGGCTAGTACAGCCCACAGTGTGCTGAGCCTTCACATATCAACCATTATTAAGAAAATGCACCACAGGCTTGCCTACAGGCCAATCTGGTGGGGGCATTTTCTCAGTCGAACTTTCCTTTTCCCAGGTAACCCTGAGTTATGTTAGGTTAACAAAACACCAACAATCACAAAGGTGAAGCCTACATAAGAAATAAGTGTTGGTATAACATTGACAACCTCAGAGTAATATACTATGGCTGAGCAAAGAGCTATTGGTCTAATAAGGAAAGACTGACAGAACACTTTAGTTATTAAGTAGTTTGCATATTCTTCTTTCCTATTGATGTCTAACAATGGTTGATATACTTAACACAAGAAACTTCTGAAGAATGGAGACTTGGGGCAGAAACATTCATGAGTGTCTCTATTGATCAATGCATTTGTCCAGTGTTCTCTAACACAGGCTAAGCCAACAACAGAAGCAAGAGCACTGAACTTTGCTGTCCTAGCTCAGAAGGTATTTTCTCTGTAGAGCACACTAGGATTCTACTAAAAAACACTGTAAATGAATCACTTCTTTAAATAAGGAAAGAAATGTCTTCTGTCACATTAACACAAAGTCGAATTGAATGGGTCTGTTTGTGTCCATGTGTGCAAGAATCAGAAGACTTCAAAGAAAGACCTGATAGCAATATAATTCCTAAGAATTATAGAGCAAGGCTGGGGACAGGGTTCAAGCAGTAAAGTACTTACTTATTCTGCAAGCATGAAGACCCATGGCACAAAACCTTCGTAAAAGGCTAGCCAAGTGGAATGCCTTTGTAGTCCCAGACCTGGAGATAGCTGGATCCCTGAGCCTCCCTGATTACTCAGCATAGCCTACTTGGCCAGTTTCAGACTAGGGAGAGGCCCTGGCTCATGGGAAATATGAATGAAACAAAAGAAATATTGTCCAAAGCTGTCCTCCACTTTCCATGTATGCATGTATGTGTGTGGACATCTACCTTGCAACACACACATACCACCCCACACCCCTATACCCAAACACATAGAGATACAGAGAACTTACAACCCCTGTCCAAGAAGAAGGCCAAGTCTAACTAATATAAAAAAGAATATAAGTACACACTACCAAAGTTATCATGAATACATTAGTGACATTATGATCGACTAGAGAACCCAGTGGGAAGAAGAAGTTCAGTGTTTGAATGAAATGACTGAGGCAAAGAATGCAAAGGATCAAAGGTTTGTTAAGGGCACTTAACAAAATACTACAATGACAAAAACCAAAAGTAAACAAAAATCAACAGCAATAAAAAATCCAGCTCATCACAAAGTCTCCCTCTTCTATGTCTTGTGGTTAAACTTCACAGTAATAAACAGAGTTACAAAAATCTATCCCTAACTTAAAGACAAGGGAATGCATTGATTGGGAAACAAAAGGAGATAAACTAAGAGAGCCCTTTGTTAAAAGGACATGCTAACACTCCCACATTTTACAATGGAAATGGTAATTTGACAGACAGACCTTGGAAATATGGAACAGCCACAAATAATTTTGCAAAAATTTCTAATTTAACAACCAGAGACTAAGGGAAGGACATTTGTCCTACTCACTGAAGATAAGAACAGAGAGTAGAGCTGGGGCATGCTGAAGGGTTTGCAGAGGACTGTCATGAGTTTGGGGAGCCAAGTACCAAGATAATCAAGACTACTCAGTGAGGGAGCTGGCGAGATGGCTTAGTGGGTAAGAGCACTGACTGCTCTTCTGAAGGTCATGAGTTCAAATCCCAGTAACCACCCATAATGAGATCTGACTCCCTCTTCTGGTATGTCTGAAGTCAGCTACAGTGTGTTTATGTATAATAATAAATAAATCTTTAAAAAATAAAACAAACCTCACCCCTTTAAAAAAAAAAAGACTACTTAGTGAGACTGTATCATAAGAGCCAAGATCAAAACTTATATCTTTTGTTGGAGAAAAAGTTGGAAGGATCATAGAAAAAAATCTAAAAAATAAATATATTCACTATTTATGTGATGTGTCAATTAGAAAATATATTCAGGTGTTGTTTGTAGAAATCCAGGCATACTTTCTCTTCTTATGGAGGAGGTAAATATACCCATAGACTGTAGCTGAGATGTTGTTCTATGGATACATAGAATATGAAGTCCTTCAAACTTTCTGCTCCACAAATTGAGTTTGCCTCATGATCCAGGAGGGTTGATGGAGCTCTAGTTATCTGAGCCACTTTCTAGGAAACAGAAGAGAAAGATCTGTAGGGAAAGATGCATTTCCACAGAAAATTGTTTTAGCTACTCCCCCAGGTCCTCATTACTCATTTCTGGGTTTTAGGAAACCTGGATAGTAACTGTTTCTCAAAGGCATGAGGTCAGTAGTAAACATAGGATGAACAATGGGCAGCCAGTCTTAGAAAATGATGCTGGGTAAAAAGATCAATTTATGCTTGTGTATATGAGATGATCGTGGTATCCATTTGTTCCTCTCATACAATGATGATAGCAAGGCTAATAACTGACTGTTAGAATACTTCAGCTTTAATGGCTCAACATGTCAATTGATACACTCATAAAAACCCTATAAAACTAGCCATTCTATGTTTATTTATGCCAGAGAACAAAGGCACAGAAAACCTAAGAAATTTTGCTCCAAATAACTATCAGAGGCAAGATTTGGACAAAGTAGCTACCAAATAGTAGTAACAAATGTAACTGCATGATTCTTTAGAACACAAGGCTATATTATAAATACTTCTAACAAGGATATGACTCAGAAAAATAGAAAAATTCTGAAAGTTATAATAATTAATAAAAGTGGTATGTTGGGAAGGAAAAGAAAATATAAATAATATATAAATAAAATAAAACAAATATAAATAAATAAGTATAAAACAAATAAATTTTAAAAGGTATCACTACATAAAGTAAAATTGTTTAAAAATACATGCATGCATACATAAATATATACATAAATAGGAATATGAAAGTGAAAAGCTTATGCATGGCAAAGGACAATGTCATTTGGCCAAAGTGTCAGACTACAGAATGGACAAATATTTTTAGCAACTGCATCTATGATAAAGGGCTAATATCCAAAATATATAAAGAAAAAATGGACATCAATAAAACAAATAACCCAATTTTTAAAATGGGGTACAGACCTAAACATAGAATTCTCAAAAAAAGGAAATAGAAATGGCTGAGAAGCACTTAAAGAAATTGTTAATGTCCTTAGTCATCAGAGAAATGTAAATAAAGTCTACCTTGAGATTTACTCTTACACCAATCAGAATGACCAAGATCAATAAGATAAATAAATCTCATGCTGGCAAGCATGTGGAGTAAGAAGAATACTCAAACATTGTTGTTGGGAGTGCAAACTTGTAAGGCTACTACAAAAGTCAGTGTGATTGTTTCTCAGTAAGATAGGAATCAATCAACTTCAAGATCCAGTTATTCCACTCTTGGGCATATACCCAAAAGACACTTCATCCTACTACAGAGACACCTGCTCAACAATCTTTACTGTCCCTCTATTCTTAGTAGTCAGAAATTGGAAACAACTTAGATGGCCCTCAACAGAAGAATGGGATAAAGAACATGTGCTACATTTATACAATGGAATTTTGCTTAATCATCTAAAAATAAAATTATGAAATTCACAGATAAATGGATGGAACTAGAAAAAATCATTCTTAGTGAATAACTAAGACTCAGAAAGACAAATAGAATACATATTCACTTATATGTGATGTTAGCTTTTTTTAAAATTAGAAGTTTTCTTTATTTATAATATCTCCTTTCCCAGGTTCTC
>NW_022196896.1:82910833-82988788 GCF_008632895.1 Mastomys coucha
CCTTATACTGCATAGTTGAGCTGCATTTGTCAGGACTCCATGGAAACAAACACACCAAGAAACTTCTGGTGGTGTACTGTGGTTTCCTGATGCTTCTGCAGACTCAGGCTGATTGGCAGAGTGATGCCAGCTAAGACAGACTCGCATGCTGAGGTAAGATACGTGGTGAGGCAAGTCCCATGGAGGACATGTGATGTTTAGAGTGTATAAATAGAACCAAATGGACTGTGACAGAGGCTGGGCTTGGCTTGCTGGTAGAGCTAGCTGTGCAACAATTATGGGTCTTGCATGTTCTCTGATCTTTGCTTCACCGAGAGAGGCACAGTCAAGAACTTCTACTGGTATCCCTCTTGGTCCCTCCTGCTGACTTGTGTCAATTTGGCTGAGGCCTGGCTGTTTGCAGTAGGTCATGCCACAACTGCTGCTACCATAACACTAATGAACTGAACTGCTGGTATATCAGTGAAGTGGTTGTGAGTGGATCAAGGTGCCTCGGCTGACCCATGAACTGAACTGCTGATTTTCTGACAACACAGACAGGGTCTGCTTCAAAGAATCTTTCTAAACAGGTCCACTCCCTATAGCTTCTTTTCCACTACCTCTGGTAGGTGGTGGGCTAGGAGGGAGGTTAAAGCATTTAAGAACTCTCATTAAAAGTAAGCTTTGAAAAAATTAAAGCTACAAGCATAGAAACTTAACACAGTAGAAACTTCATTTAATGTGTGTGTGTGTGTATGAATACGCATATATATGAAAGTGACTTAAATGAAATGGCCAAATATTGGGGAGACAAACCCCAGCTAGCATATTTCTCTATGAAATGAAGCTTCCAGTACTTGGAATGAACTGCAGCTAATCTAATTGCTGGTTATAAGGATCCCATGTGAACCCCCGGAACAACCAATGCTATTACCAAGGCTATTGGTTGCTCTCCACAAAACTGAGAGTAAAGCCTTATTGCTGAAGATAGCACTTATATGATTCATTGAACAAGGAAAAGTTGAGCTGGTGCCTAAATAGAACCTTCACCCCTAGGAAGTAGTTGTGGTACTGGAAGGAACTATGTGTATTACCAAAGGAGAAAGGTAAACACCAACCCAGTGTGTGTCTCTGCAACAAGATCAAACTCTTGATCTACAAGAGCGATCAGCCTGCAGTAACAGCGCAAAGTCTGTGGGAGTAACCAACCAATATCTGATTTGATTTGAAGCCTACTCCATTAAGACCCATACCTGACTCTGCTTGGGTGACCAAGAACCTGAGAGTAAACAGTCTAGGGACCTAGGGAAACACCAAATACTACTGTTCTGCTAAAGGAATGTAACAATAAAATGACTCCTAATGACATTCTGATTATACTTATAGAAGAGTGCCTTGCTCAGCCATCATTAGAGAGGTTTCCTCTTACAACAGATGAGAACAAATACAAAACATCGAGATAATATGCAGAGAGTGAGAGACTTTGAAACACTCAGCCCTAAGAGGGATCTGTCCATCAAATCTCTCCTCTGGGGGCTCAAGGAACTCTGCAGAAGGAGAGGCAGAAAAAGTATGAGAGACAGAGGGGATAGAGGACACCAGAACTGGCACACAAATGAACTCCTAGAGACTGAAGCAGCAAGTGCATGTGGCTTCTCCAGCCAAGGTCCTAGAGCTGAGAGAAGTGGACACACACACACACACACACACACACACACACACACACACACCCCTAACCAGAAGCTGTTTCGAATTGGTAGCCACTTGTAAATGAAAAATTAGTTTTCTCCAAGGGAGTCTCATTGGAGCAACAATCTATTCTTAATGGCAGGTCCCATGCCCTGCAGGAGATGGTCAACAGGAAACAAATTCTATAGTGTCAAGGGGATTCTTTGTCTCATAATGTTAAGTCAGGGCTCTTTTCTTGCTGTTTTCTACCTTACAGGTGCTTTGCTTATATAGTATAGCTTTGGATGTTGATTATTTTTATGGGATTCCTGAGTATGCAACTGTGTGTCTTTGCATCTATATGCATGCATGCGTTATAGTTTTCATAGGCCCCTTTTATTTGTTTGGTAGTTTTGTCATATTCTGATTTTCTTAATTTTGATTTATCTTATTTTATCTTTTTATTTTAGTGTTATTCCTTTGATACATGTCCATTTGATTCCTAATGGTAGACAGAAAGGATGTGGGTCTGCATGAGAAGGAAGATTGGGAGAATCTGAGAAGATTTGGAGGCAAGAGAGCATAACCAGAATATATTATATGAAAATAATCTCTTTTCTGTAAAAGAGGATAAAGACAAAAATGTATGGAAAAAAGAGAGGTCTATGTTTTGTTTTGTTTTGTTTTGTTTTGTTTTTAAGAAGACTAAATTTCAAACCCATCGCATTCAGTGTGTTAAAGACAAAGTTACACTAATGGGAGACAGAAAGGTTCTGGTAACTGCTAAGGGTGGCTGACTAAGCATTATGCAAGAGTACAGTTTGTTTTATAGGTCTTTTATGTAGAGCCATTACAGTAGAAGCAATGACAGTGGGAGCATTATTGAGCCTGAAATCAGTTTGGGGGTCTTTTACATCAACAGCAAAACAAGACTAATAAAGCAAAGTCATTTAAAAAAATTCCAAGAACTGATTGTGTTATAAGACCTATTCAATTATAGAATTCCCTTAAGAGATGAAAATAAAAAGATCCAGTCTCCCTTACACCTAAATTATAGACCCATGATAAAGAATTACCAACAGCAGAAGAAATGAATAGAGAACAATGGTTGAGCTTCGGATAGCTGTTGGACTCCTATTACAGTAGCAAGAGGGAACTAGCTAAATAACACAACTCACATCATAGGCAGGGAAGTCTACCATGTCCTGAACCAGCCACTCTCCTCTTCTGCCCACCCCCACAGGATGGCAAAGAATGGAAGAATGGGCCAGTCTTGGGAAGCATATGTCCAGTAGCCTAAGACAAAAGAAAACTCAAGGGCTTTCCTGACTCCTACAAGATACTAGAGTATGTAAAGCTAAACCATGTACAGCTTCCCAAAATGCCCATCTTCCTGGAAGAATGTTCATCTTCCCACCTTTATCCAGACTGGTCAACTCAGATCTGAGCTCATCTGGTGCCTGATGTGCCCTCCCCGTCAGGAACTGGGAATTGATGACAGTTATTTCTTTGTTTTTCCACTAGAAAAGACACTTCTTGTTTCTATGCTATTTTCAGTTTCTGTGTATTACAAATAAAGCTACTATGAACACAGTTGTGCAAGTGTCCTTGTAGTAGGATGGAGCTTCTTTGGAAATCCATTTGGCAGTCTCTCAGAAAACTGGAAATTGACCTACCTCAAGACTCAGCTATACCACTGAAGTGGGAATTTCTGGTTTCCTTGGATATTTGGTTGTGTTATGTGGTGTTTTTCTGGAAGCTGACTGGTGAAAAGGCATGTAATGTTTTGCTGGAAGGAATTTTGAGAGGACGGGTGATGTTTGGAAAGAGTATAAGTACAACCCAGCACACAGTGGATGATGCTCTGGCATTGGTTCCCTTGCTGGTCTTTGTTGAGCTTCACTGACACTGGTCTTTGCTGATGACACTTTGATATTGGTCTTCCCTGATCTTTACTTCTCTTGACTTCATAGAGAGAAATGCACAGAAGGATTTCTGGTAGCATTCTAGCTGTTTCTTGTCACTTCAGCAGACTGGTGCTAATTGGTGATGGCTTGCAGTTTCTTCTGAATTGAGCAACTGCTTCTGATTCATTTTTGGTGTTTTGCTAGTGGACTAGCCTGCTGACAACAATGATTTGAATATCCTCAAAAAACTACTTCTAAACAGGTTCACATTCCCCTTGTCCTATTAGCCATCTTTCTTCCTACCTTTGATCAGGGAGCGATAAGGGAGGTTGAATCTTTTAAGAACCATTATTAATGTAGGTTTTGAAAAATATAAGCTTACATATCACTCCTGGGTGTATGTGCAAAGGACATTCCATCCTACCACAGATAGGACTTTCAATTGCATGCCCCAGTGGCTTACTTCTTTCCACTAGGCCCCAGTTTCTGGAGTTTATGATACCACCAAAAATAATGTAAGGAACCATAGACCAAGCATTTAACACAGAAGACATGTCATATTCAAAGTTCAAGGGTCTACTTTGTCCTTGTAACCTTCCTATCATGTTCTCTGCTTCTTGGCCATCACTGGGCAAAAGTACTACCCCACAGTACCCACTTTGCTATGCTATTCTAACTCATCCTAAGTGTAATGTCTGAAAGTGCTTGACAAAATAAATCTCTGATCACTTATATTTTTCTCTCAGGTATTTTTCATAGCTCTAAAAAACTTGACTAACAGAAGGACCACATTCATTTATTTTTAACTTAAAATTCACAGGCAGGTATAGTATAAAAATAAACACCTATTTGTTCTCCTTATGTGTGTTCTAAGTACATAAATACATGTGAGTAAATATATAGAATGTGTGTGTGTATGTGTGTGTGTGTGTGTTTGCATGTGTGTGACAGACTATTTATATAGTAGTCTGTCACTTCAGGACCTCTCCAGTTGGAGTACTCATATCAAAGTTATTGCAGAACACTTCCTGTGTCTTTGGATCACTATAGCAGATGCCAAAAGAGAACAGACAGTCAAATAGAAGGAGAATCAAACATTTGGCTGCAATTCCTCTAGTGAGATACCTGCAAGTAAATCAGTCAATACCTGAGGTCACTGGACTGCAGGTTCTACTAACAGATTAAGAAAACGAATATTTACTGAGCTAGATTTGCTAGCTGCAAGTCGGCATATGTATATATTATATACAATTCTTTATACATACATATTATATATACACATGTGTGTGTGTGCCTGTGTGTGTGTTTCATGGATTTGTCTTTTAGCTCGATTATAATGGTGACTAGTATTGTTAAAAGCCCTGTGGAGACACATAATGGCAGCTAACATATATTATATATTTCCTTGAGAAAATAAAAAAAAACTAACATATAAATATTTTATTTCAATCATAAATTTTAAAGACAGTCTCCCTAATGCTTAACTCGAGCCCAGCTTCTAAAAATTATTAGACCTTTTCTTCTAATCAAAGAATTTAACCCACAAATTGCAATTCTTATCAAAAATCTAATTGCTATACCTTTGATGGAAATGTCTGCAATATGAAATCTTCTAAAGAACCTGATCGCGGAAGATGTGCATCTCCTCCAGAAGCATATTTATTCCCCTTCATACTGAAAACGGTTCCAGATGTTTTTGGGCAACACTCTTCCAGTGCAGCTGCCATCTGCAGCAGTGTACCTGGGAAGTTCTGACACTTCCGTCATTCTGAGAAACGTGCTAAATAAAATTGCACACAAGATGTTCATCTGGGCTATCAGCAATTAGCAGATTAAAGTGAAATGATCGCTGATGAAACTGAAAGAACAGTGGCCACTTGAGCATGTGTTCATGGCATACAAAAGAATGGTACTTTGTATGGGTACAAAACCTGTTCTCCAAGAGCCATTTGTTTTGAAAATGCCACTATAACAAAGAAATGCACTCGACGGGAATTTGTTAGATTACATGTTTTTAATTTGGTCTTTCGATAATGTAATTATATTAAACTTTGCTTTACTCCAAACGTTCCTTCAGCTAATGAGTTCAAGTCCATATGGATTGAGTCGCTGTCTCAAAGAATTGAAATAGTAAAGTCGAATGAAAATGCCTTTTACATGGTCTAAGTCTAAAAGCTGTAATAATGAGCACTGCCTGGTACCTGTAACCCACTGGTAAGGGAGAGGCAGTTTCTAAGTATTATTTCTAAACATATGCAAGTTCTTCCCTGACTTTACTTTATAGAAAGACAATGACCCACTCTGCTAGTTGTGGTTGGGTTTAAACCTGGCATTGTGGGGTTCCAGTTCTGTTATTCAAAGAGTCTCCCACTGATTGAAAAACAACAGAAAATTTTCTTTAAAGTAAAGTAATGATCCACATTAGAAAAGAATACACTGTCAAGACTGATAGTGGACCACATAGCTGAAGGTACCCTAGAGTGCGGAAAATACTTATGGGGCTCCTTTTTAAGGAGTTTAAGAGAAGAAGTTTTTGACTCATGAGGGACATAGTTTACATAGTTCTCAATTATATAGTAATTTTTAGTAATGCAACTGGTTTTATTCATATACATGTCCAGTTGTACATATATAAAATGCTCAATAGAAAACTCTCCCTTAAAGTTTACTTGGAGGACAAAGATCACTTTATTAAGAATTCCCCCAAACTAGTTCAGCCTTCCCTACTCTTAAACACAGACATAACTGAGTATGACTTAACAGAATCTAAGTTTGAGCATTGTTAAGGGAAGGATAAACATATTCCATTGTTCATAGTATGGTACTTATAGCTTGATGAAGGTAGGGTCCTGTGTTGCCAGTCAGTTGCTAGGTACATTGTTCAGAGAGAGATGAGTGAATATTATGTACAAATAAGAGTCTTGGATGCCAAATGGATTACTAAAGAGGACTGTATGCATGGCCTGAACTAAATGGAGTCTCGTACTGCTATTCCATGTCTGATGCTCGCCTGCCTAAACACTCCATCTCCTACACACTGTTACCTTTATCATATTTATTAGACATTCCAATGAACATTTCAAGTGGTTCAGAGGTCTACTAGCTCATTAGCAAAATATTTCTTGAAACCTAGGGATACACATACTCCGTTCTTCTTTTCCCATATAGAATGTAGATGATTTAAAATTTCTCCATACAAGTTGCTAAAACAATATTAGCATTATTTCAAACATCTTCCTAAGCTGAGTACAACAAGGCTGTCTTAAAAAAAAAAAACAAAAACAAACAAACAAACAAAAAAAACCTGCACTCACGGTCCTCAAATCTTCTCAACTCTGCAGAAACAGGTTGTGCTCAAGATCAGGAGAAACATTCTGTCGTCATGATCCAAGTAGTTCCTTCTCTTGGCCTTTATTTCCCATCTGTTTATTGTCTTATCTCAGGGAACCCCTCATCTCCATGGCAATCCAGCTTCCTGCTTTCTGTGTTCCCCGCATAGCTTTCATCCTTATACCTGTTCTTCAGAGTTCGGTCCTTAGTCCTCTATAACTATTCTTGAGAAGTCATCCATTTCCATGGCAATGCTGATGGTTTCTATACATCGCTGTCAACCACTTCACTCCCTCTGCTCTTTCCGGGTTCTTTATTTCTGTAACAGTGTGAAATAGCCACCTTGC
Source organism: Mastomys coucha (assembly GCF_008632895.1). Classification (NCBI taxonomy): domain Eukaryota; kingdom Metazoa; phylum Chordata; class Mammalia; order Rodentia; family Muridae; genus Mastomys; species Mastomys coucha. The sequence continues at coordinate 82,918,065 of NW_022196896.1, forward strand.
TACTAAAGTTAGGTGTGAGGGCTACTTTCTTTGTTCTCCTTCACAGCAAATGTCAGATTCTGTTCTTATTATCTCCTAAACATCTCCAGAACCCAATTATTACTCATATCTTATTCTGCTCCATGGCCCTCACTTTCATGCATGACTGTCACAGCCAAGCTTATCTTCTTTGTCTTACTTGGCTTGATATGACCTCTCTTCAATTTTATTTATATTATTATGAGAAGTTTATATTAATTACATGTAATGTATATTAGTATGAAAAAAAATTAAAAATCTTCCCAAAGTCAAGTTAACACCATGTTGAAAATTCTTTGAGAGTCTTCTTGCCCTTCTAATAAAACACAAGGTACTGAGAACTTTATTCTACACTTCAGTGATGTAATCTAGGTTTAGTTAGTTTCCTAGGGCCATCTCTCTCTTTAACTTGACTATATGCTTGGCCACACTGAACTAAATGTAATCTCACTAATACAAGAGAACACCTGCTCTTTTCTCTAGCCATCTTCTCAAGCTAAGGCTAGGTTCTCTTCCTGTGGGGTAAAAGTCTAGAGAGACTTTTAGCCAACATTTGCCTCATTATGGTTTGAATTCCTGTTTCTACCTCTACTACAGGATAGGCTGAGACCAAGTGTACCCTCTCTTAAATCCCAACACGCTATAGAGTGCTTGGTCATACTCAATTGAGTATATCAATTTTTAAAAGAGAAAACTGCTCAATTAGAACTCAAATTTAATGTATTTTCCATTATTACTCTATATCAGCCTTCTAACCTAAATCCATACCACAATATACTGTGGCATTCTCGACTTTATAACTACTTGAGTACTTTTAGCCCAACTCAGAGTTCATCTTCTCCTTGAATCCCAAAACAATTGAGCAGAAATAAAATCAACATAATGCTTATCACTCTTTGCCATTCTTTCATATCTTTCATTAATTCATATCTTGTCCCTGAACAAAGAAATCCTTCAAGGATGAGTGCACAGATTCATATGATTTAACTACTCTGAACCAAACTATAGCAAACACATGCCACTCAAACCGCGTTTATCAATTGCTACATTTTTGTTTGCATGTTTTGGTGGTCTGAGTAATTATAGCCCCACCGGCTCATAGATTTGAATGCTTGTTTATCAGGGAATGTCACCTTTCAAAGGATTAGGAGGGGTGGCTCTGTGGAAGGAACTGTGTCACTAGGGGTGGACTTTGAATTTTCAAAAGCCCAAGCCAGTCCCAGTGTCTCTCTCTTCCTGCTGCCTGAGGATCCAGATGTAGACCTATCAGCTGCTTCTCCAGCACCATGGCTGCCTACACCATGTTGCCATGCTCCCGGGCATAATGACAAAGGACTAAAGCCCTGAAATTGTATGCAAGTTCCAATTAAATGCTTTTGTTTATAAGAATTCTGATGTTCGTGGTGTCTTTTCACAGCAATAGAACGCTGACTACCACACATGTGTAGCAGGGTTATTTTCAGATTACCTTCTTAAAAAGTGAATATTTCAAGCTATTAACTCATTACAAAAAAATTCTGAGTTCTTTGTAGAATTTTTTTTTTTTAGTGCAAGTTCTGAACTAAGTTTTCTAATTTTTACACATAGATTACATAGAAAAATATTCCTGAAGTTCAAAATATATTGAGAATGATGAATGGATTTTTAACTTTATTGAAGTATTTTGAGATTTACTTTGTTAGCTAACACCTAGCTGTATAAATTTGTTAGGTATATTTGAAAAGTATATAGTGCCACAGTGTTTTGAGTAGTTTTTTTAAATACAGATAGAATAAGCATAATTTTTCTCATAGTTGTCTAGTGACCATGAGCCAGGCTGTTTGTCAGAATTATGTGTTTGTCATTAAAAATTGGTTCTCTTGCTTTGACAGTACCTCATTAATACAGAAGTAGAGGCTTAAGCACGGGGTCCCGTGAAAGAAGAGCTAGAGAAAGGACCCAAGGAGCTGAAGGGTTTGCAGCCCCTTAGGACAAACAACAATATGAACTAACCAGAGCTCCCAGGAACTAAACCACCAACCAAAGAGTACACATGGTGGGACTAATGCCTCCAGCAGCATATGTATAGCAGAGGATGGCCTAATCGGTCATCAATGAGGGGAGAGGCCCTTGGTCCTGTGAAAGTTCTATGCCCCAGTGTAGGGGAATGCCAGAGACAGGAAATAGGAAAGGATGGGTTGTTGAGCAGGTGGAAGGAGGAGGGAACAGGGATTTTTTTTGTATTTTTTATTTTTTTCAGAGGGGAAACCAGGAAAGGAGATGTCATATGACATGTAAATAAAGAAAATATCTAATAAAAAAGAAGAAATTGGTAAAAAAAAAAAAATGGTTCTCTCAACTTTTCTTTGCTCATTTCAATACTATAATATTAACTTCATTCACCCTTACTCATTCACTGAACTTTATTCAATACTTAAGAAGGTTATTCAACAATGTTTCTCCACTTCAAAACCTGTATGTTTAGATGTTAACACAAGCATCCTGGCTAGCTTTGGGCCAGCTTTACATAGTGTAGCTTTTCTTCATCTCTGTGTTCCACTCTGCTTTACTGCTATGTTTTTATTGTGTTTCTCATAAAGAGAATAGACAGTATATTGCTTTGTTTTCTGTCTGATGACTTTTACAAACTAGCACATTTAGTATTTGTAGTAATTGGGATTCCTCTATTAATGTTGCCTAACATGTCTGTGCACATATAGCTTGTTTTTCTACCTTTATTTTTCCTATTTAACTCCTTTTAGATTAAGATTCTTTCACCTTTCTTTTATTTCTCGTTGGTAGTGTGGGTGTTACTAACAACTACTCTTCCATTTTAACATTTACAACATAATGAACTTTAAACTTAATTAACTCCCCTTTGTAGTGAATAATATAAAAACTTCAACACTAACCTCTGTCAGCTCTTTTTGACATGACTTCACTCTTTGCTTGAATTTTGAACCTACCTCATACATATTGTTAACGTTCCATGACATCATATCTAACAATTGCTTTTAGTTATATTTTCTCCTTAAAATCAAATTTTCCTTACAAGGTTATTCTCCTCCTAAAGTTGAGTTTAAAATGTTCTAACACCAGATCTATTTACACTAAACACACTTGAGCTATTCTTTTCCTCCTGAGCTTTTGTTTCACTGCATGTAGAACTCTGGGCTGGACACACACTGCTCACAATGTTGGAAGGTATTACTCTGTTGGCCATCAATGCCCATGGATGCTGCTGAGCCTCATGTCAGTATCCTTTTCTAATTGTCTTTTCTCTCTGGCTCTTTTCAAACTAGGCTCTTAATATTTAATATTATACAGATTTACTTTTAAAAAGTTGGTGTGAATTTCATTTCATTTGCATAGTCTCAAATTCCCTTAGCTTCCTGAATAAGAATTTTTATCAAGATTCTGGAAAATTTTCAAGCATCATTTCTTTGAATACTGACAACTGGCATTGTGTTTGGGAGGTACATCATCTTGTATGTATAATTGGACCATATTACTCTATCATGTATGTTTCTTAATTTCTCTTCTATATCTCTCAGGTCCAGCATCTAATATACTACTTCTCTTTACCTATCAACCTTCATTATTAAATATATACAAAATGTACATAACAGTCCATTGTTTACATGTATCCCATAAACCCCAGCTAGGATAAGAAACTGAATACTAAAAGCACTCTCAGAACACAATTCCACATCCCTTCTTCCCCCTCATCAACTCAGGTAAACTTTCCTGGCATTGATGTTAATTGTCTTCAGTCCTCTTAGTAAGCAGCCTTTACCAACCTTTCTTTCAGCTCAGTCTACTATGTGAAATTAATATAAGAAGAATTGTGTAGCATCCATCCTTTCATATCTAGCTCACATACATGATCATTACTTCTGACAATTGCCCATATTAATTTTGGTAGCAATCATTTATTCATTTCTATTTTATTATAGAATCAATGTCTTGGATGTAAATATTCATCTCACTTCCTCTGGTTTCTATTTTCTAATTTTGACCCAATAACATTTGTCTATTATGTGCCAGTACTTTCAAGATGAAATATTTTTTTAAAATTGAGTCATTTTCTAATTGTCTTTGTCTGTGTTTTCTATGTATGTGCATACAGACATGCTCATGTATAGACAGGTACACTGTGTCCATATGGGTGTGGGTGCCAGAGGACAATGTTCTGATTCATTCTCTAGGAATGCTCATCATTTTTTTGAGGCAGGGTCTCTCACTGGCCAGGAAGTCATTGACTAGGCTTAGATAGTTAAGCCAAAAGTCTCAGGAATCTAGTTTCTCAGTCTCCCCAGCAGTGGGATGACAAACTCACAACAAGATTTTAAGTTTATTTCTTGCAAACAAACCCTCATGGTTCCAAGGAAAGCACATTATTGACTGACCTACCTTTCCAGCTTCTCATTTCCCTATTGTTCATAGATGTGTTTATCAGTTTAAAGTTATTTTAAATTTCCTAGGTGTATAAGAAGTCTCAAAGCTCTCTCTTCTATTGTGTGGCATACATTCATTTATAAATTTAGTTATATTAAGTCTAGATGCTTATTTTATAAAATTTCATTATTTTAATGAATACACACACACACACACACACACACAATGGCATCCTGTGGTCACTGGTTCTACTGACTCTCAGAAAAGGTTCATTTCTTACAATTTTTTATTATATATGTACACCCATGTGTACATGTGTATGGGTACATGCACATGTGTAAGTGTGTATGTGTGTACCTGACTTTGTACATGTGTGTGCCTGTGTGTGCTTGTGTGTATATATTCATGTGCATGTGTGCACACATGTGTTTATTAAACAGATGATGCTACTTGCCTCTATAACATGCCTCTGAAAATGAAACTATTAATAAAATCTTGCTATACTTTTTTTTAAAAGTCAATATTTTTGTAAGAAAAATTATATTCTGAGAACATTGTGGAACACACTTGAATCCTAGGTTAAAAGCATAACATAAAAGTGTTCCAGTTGGGTAAGGTAGCATCTGTCTTATATTCTAGAATTGTGAGACTGGGTTTGGAACATTATGAGCCTGAGATCAAAATAAGTTACACAGCAAGCTTCAGGCCAACCTGGGCTATGAAACACAACTCAAAACAAACAAACAGGCGTGAAAGTATAATCATTCTTTATGGTATATGTTTGATTCTGCCATGTGTCTAAGGATATGGCCAACATGAGACATATCTGAACTCCAGGCTAAATTTACCTTTTGCTTTATTAATTTTTTTAATTATATAGTACAAATTTGTGTCCCAACTTGTATCAATACAGGTTCACAGTTGAGAATTCCCAGGAAACATGCTTCTCCTCCTGTTTTCCAAGCTTCCCATGTTCTTTGTTGTCTCTTCTCCATGGAATGTTCTTTAAGTTCATACTCTAAACATTCTAGTCTTGGATGATCCTGGTGTTCTGACAGTGCCTCAAACCTACCTAGATCTGTAACTTAGAACACCTCCCTCCTTCCCATGCTGCAGAAGCCCCAGTATTCAGTTGCCATAGATACAGATACTGCTAGGTCAAGTATCAATTTTACTCTGCATTGGTGCTGTGGATGTCTACTTATGTATCATTCCTGGTCTCTGAACGTTTTCACCTTTCTGGATCAAGTTTCCTGTTGTAACAGCCACTGCCATGTATTTCAGAATTTTAGTTGTTCTGTACATAGTGGGATTTCTCTGAATATTGTGCTCATGAAGAATGTAACTTAAAATGGTATATTCTCACTGTCACAGATGTCCACTGATTCAGTGACACTTATAACCCAAAACCCTTTATAAGCTGACTGATTTAATGTTAAGAACATTAGTTTCCTGAGAGAGGTGTTTTCTGCCAGAAATCCATTTACCCATCCACATATCCTCCAGTCCATGAGTGAAGTCAGTCACACAAAGTCTTTGAAGTGTTGTTTTAAACATGTTCTATTAAACGGCCTGTACTTAAATGACAAATCAGAAATTACATATCATCACAGTGAATGATCTAACATATCACGGATACATTATTGAGTATAAAAAACAACATCCATCTATAATTTGGGCACTTAGATGCTCCCTACCATGTGAATTAATTCTTTGTGGCTATTTCAAACTTTGCTCAACCACAGTGAAAGGAACTGGAGAGGCTCGGTTGCTAGGGCAGGTGAAGCAGAAACACAGAAGGTAGGCATCTTGGGGGCTATTTTGAGAAGGTGACACTTTCTTTCAGTGACACCAAGACTGTGGTGGAATATACAGCAACTGCCTCCTTGGCACGATATTTGAGATATTTAATGCATTCCGATATTTGCTCAAAGCATATTAAGGAGCTCTGTGACAAATTTCCAGTTATATGTCAACTTTCACGATGGCTCAGTTCACTAATTTAATTTTTTATTTTATCTAGTTTTAGTTTGATTCATTTCTCTGACTTTCTTTCTGGTGAAAGAATTTAAGTGGAAATAATATGTAACTGCTACTCACTTAAATGTTGCTCAGTATAAATACTGCTTGCAGCAAATCCTAAATTTCTTATTAAACTCCTTCTTATTCATACCTTAGTTCACAATCTTTAAAAAAGGGTCTCTTAAATGCTATGTGCTTTCACATTTGCATTGGTTTTTCTGCTACTTTTACAAATATTTTATAAAAATTGTAATAGAACACATGCAATGGAATAAAATAGCATGAATAAATGTATGAATAATGATATTTACATTGATGTTTTTGCCACTTTGACTCTTATTCATAGTTATTCATCTAAATAATTTATTTATAATGTTTTATATTATTGAGGACATGGTACATACAAAATTTTATGTTGTTATTTTCAATAAATTAACTATTGTTCTTCTGTTATATATTGTCCCATAAAAATGTCTTTAATTTGGCTAATATCCACTTATTAGTGATTACATACCATGCATGTCCTTTTGGGTCTGAGTTACCTCACTCAGGGTGACATTTTCTAGGTCCATCCATTTGCCTGCAAAACTCAGGATGTTCTCAGTCTTAATAGCTTAGTAGTATTCTATTGTATAAATGAATCACATTTTCTGTATCCATTCTTTTTTCATGGGACATCTGTGTTGTTTCCAGCTTCTAACTATCACAAACAAGGCTGCTATGAACATAGTGGAACATATGCCCCTGTGACATGGTGGGACATCTTTTGGGTATATTCCCAAGACTGACATTTCTGGGTCTTTCAGGTAGATCTATTTCCAATTTTCTGAGGAACCTCCAGATTGATTTCCAGAGTAGTTGTACCAATTTGTGATCTCACCAGCAATGGAGGAGTGTTACTCTTTCCCAACATCCTCACCAGCATGTGCTGTTGCCTGAGGTTTTGATCTTAGCCATTTTGATTGGTGTAAGGTGGAATCTCAATATATTAGCCAAAAAAGTGCTAGATACTCAAGAAACAGCCCACAGAACTCAAAAAGGTCAACAAGCTGAAGGGCCCAGGTGAGGATGCCTCAGTCCCACTTGGGAAGGAGAAGAAAGCAACCACAAGAGGGGAGGGAGGGAGCTGGAAGGAAAAGGGGATGAGGAGAGGGGAACATGATCAAGTATTGGGTGGGAGAAATGGACTGAAATCCCTGAGGGCCAGCCGAATAAAATGGAAACATGCAACCTCCGGAGGTAGGAGGTTGGGGGTCCCTTGCAGAATGTACCAGAAACCTGGGAGGTGAGAGACTCTCAAGACTCAAAGAAAGGAATCTTGGATGAAATGCCCTACACTGGGGAGAGGGAACTTTTAGATCCCACCTCCAGCAGAAAGACAGGGCATCAAGTAAGGGGTGGGATTGCCATCCCACAGTCAGAATTCTGACCCATAATTGTTCTTGTCTAAAAGTACTGCAGGGATGGAAATGGAGAGGAGCCTGAGGAAAAGAAGGTCCAGTGACAGCCCCAAAAGTGGGATCCAGCTCAAGGGGAGGTACCAAGATCTGACACTATTACTGAGTGTATAGAGTGCTCACAAAAAAGGATCTATCATGACTGCCCTCCAAAAAACCCAACAAGCAGCTGAAAGAGTCAGATGCAAATATTTGCACCCAACCAATGAACAGAAGCTGATGACCTCTGTGATTGAATTAGGGGAAAGCTGGAAGAAACTGAGGAGGAGGATGACCCTGTAGGAGGACCTGCAGTCTCAATTAACTTGGAACCTGGAGATCTCTCAGATATTGAAACACCAACCAGGCAGCATACAACAGCTAATATGATGCTCCCAATATATATACAGCAGAGGACCGCCAAGTCTGAGTTTAGTCAGAGGAGATGCACCTAACCCTCAAGAGCTCCAGGGGAGTTTAGAAGTCCGGTGAGGTAGGGGAGGTGGGTTAAGACATCCTCGTGGAGACAGGGGGCAGGAAGTATGGAATGTGCAACAGTTGGAGGTTGGACAGGGAGGGGAATAAAATATGGAATTTAAAATAAATAAATAAATAAATAAATAAATAAATAAATAAATAAATGGAAAAGTCTTTAATTGATCATTTTCACTATTATTTAGGTTACTTTCCAGGTAATTATACTGTAATGAAGTTATTAAATTTTATCTTCGTTCTATATATTTTCAAAGGCAAATTCATTGAAGTCTAATAACTAAAAATGGTATTTTTATTAAACAACACAAAACAAATCTGTATACATATATGTACATATATATTAATATTCTCTTCAAAATTAACTTCTGGCATCCCATCATGTTAGAAGGAATCATGGGTGAAATATTTCTTTCTGTTTAATAAACTCCCTGGACTTTTATCACCTTGTACTCCTTCACCTTTTCCTCACACTCAAATTCAATCCTAGCTAAGCTCTCCCTATAGAGGAATTGAGATGGAACCTCTAATTTGCTAGTCTCAAGCCAAAGCACTTTCCATGATCACTGTTTATCAAGCAGGAGGTGTACAAGTGAAGGCTGTCACCCAACAGCCAGTCAATATTAATAAACAAAAAGCTTAGCTAGCTAGCTCAAGCCCAGAAATAAGAATGGTTGAATTATAAATTATAGTGTGTGTGTATGTGTGCATACTTACATATGTACACACACACACACACACACACACACACATATCACTAGACAGGAGAAGAAGAAAGATAGAGAGGAGAGAGATCTCTGAATCTAATTTCTTTTTTCTTCTTTGAGCAGCCTCCTTGAATGACCACCGACCACCAACCCCACTGATGGGGCTCTAGAATTAGATACCCTATGAAAAGTTCCCAGAATTCTAACAACCACAGAAACTATCTGAAGCTGGTAAAACCACGCTTCTGCTAGGGCACAGGACAAATCATAGTCAGATGCTGTGAAGCAGCCTCATATCCCCACATTGGGAATTATAACAAAAACATACTCCTAATAACATTTCTGTGGTTTTTTTTTTTTAAAGAAACAGAAATTCCAGAATTCTCACAACACATACTTTTTACTAAAATGATTACATATAACAGGTTTTCTTCCCCTTTGAACTTCTCTGCCATGGACAGTCTTGCTATGATTTTCCTGATTACCATCTTAACTCACTAGACACTTAAAGGTTTTTTTTCCCCAAGGATTAGAAAAGATGCAAAGTAATCTACACACACTGATGCATATTGATTCAAAATCAGCACCCCTTATATACAGAACTTACTTATCCGTTTTGTGGCAATGAATCAGAGAATACTAGAGAAGAATCAAGCTAGACAAATAACCAGAACAGATTCTGTTTAAACATAAAATAGGAAAATAATAGAGGATGAGCTGGAGGAGAGGCGGCAGAGATGATCAGTGCAGTCGGGCTGCAGTCACGTCCTGTCGACACGTCCGGGTCCACAAGGCATACACCTCCTGGTTGAATATTGATACAGAGTCATCAGGAATCGGCTAATTAAACTCGGTGTTATTTATTCCAAGCCAGAAATTTGTACTGTTTTGAAAGGAATTTCATTTAAGACTTTTGAAATTATTTTAGACATTTAACCATGTGTGCTGTGAAATTTTTTAATTAATTGTCCATTTCTGAAGTTACCCTAGACATGGGTATTATATACTCCTGCTGTCAATTTTGGGTTGCTCACTGACTCTCAAGTCTGTGTTTTATTTACTCTGTTTCTTCTGCCTGGTGAATTTCAAAAGAGAAACCCATTTCCATTGGGCTTTCAATTGCCCCACTCTTACTGCTCTCTGCTCAATTCCCTCCTATCTGACCTCTCTCTATTTCTAAGAGTGTGCTCTAAGAGCTTCCAAGAGCCATTGGATTTAGCTATTTAGCTTATTTTAACACTTACAATTTCCTCCAAAATTTCTATCATTACAAATTTTGATTCGCAATGCTTCTGAAATTTAATAATAACCTATTGCCAAATAGAATGAGGGAACAAAAGAAAAACATTACTTTATTCACAGAATTTGTGTTTGCATACAATTTTTAACTTACACTAATGGCTCCATTTTGAAGTACTATGTACTGATCTTGGGGACTCACAAATGTTAGGCAAATGGTGTGAGCTACAGCCCCAACTCAATATCTTTTTTAATTTGTATTTTTGAAAATTTTATAATATCTTTTGAAATTGTAATTTGATATTTTCCCCCCGCCCCTTCCTTTCTCCATCCCCTCTTGTATATCCCTTCTTGCTCTCTCTCAAACTCATGGCCTCTTTTTCTTAATTGCTATTACACACACACACACACACACACACACACACACACACCTAAATAGATAATTACAGTATCTTTTTAAAATCATCAATGAGGCAAGTTTTCATTAATACTCAAAAGTTCTGGCTATTGGCCTAACCTCAATCTATGCTTCTTATATCATTACCATTGGGTGGAATTAGAAGCACTAAAGTCATTGGAAATCTGATCCTTGGGCACTCTACTTTGTCCACCGTAGCTGTCCAGGAATGCAGAGTCTTATTATCTCTCTCATGTCTACCACCACCTCTTTCATAATTATGAATCAGTGCTCTGACTCCCACCATACCCCATCTCTTTCTAGATTTTCAACAATATATTGCTTCAAGAAGGAAGGATGCCTAGCATCTTTCTTATCTGAACAGAAACAGGAGAGCTGTGAGGGTAGTGGGTGAGATTCCAACTGGTAAAGTTTCTTATGTGGACTAAGACTACAATAACCTGGCAATGAAGGCAGCCACGCCCACCTGAGTGCAAAAGACCTGCAACACATGAAAGCATGTTAGGTGATAAGAATGAAGCCATTGTCCACCATTTTTCATTGTCAATGTTTCTCAAAACATGGTTTGCATCAATTAAGTCCTTCACCCTTTCACTTAGCAGAATAGAATCTGCCTTCAGTTCATATTCCTCTCCTCCAACAATATTCTTAAAACTTCAACAGTGACTTCTTAAGACACTCAAGACCCAATTTAAGGCCTTTATCATTCCTGTCTACAACAGGTCCTTGTCAAACACTTTTTTCTTGAAATTCTTTCAACCTTAATTTTTCAGTGTCTCTACACTGGCATTTCCAAAGTATTTTCATCAAATAAATAGTCCAAAGAGATGAAATTCAAAAGAATATTCATAAGCAATTATTTTTGCCAAATATGGGTCCCCTGTAAAAGTCATAATCCTCATTAGCACATAAAAGTCTCTGTAAAATTTAACTTGAAAAGAATCTTGCACAACTATGGTGAATCCAAAGTTTCCAAATGAGAAACCCATTTCTTCACAACAATCTTAGTTCAGTGCTTTAGAACATTCATGTTTATCACGGTTTAACATGTTTCATATTAGGGTGCTGCTAATACTCAATGCCACCCTAAAACCACTGCTAGCTAGTGACAATCTCTAGGAGTTGTCACTTCCTGAGTGTAACAAACTCATGGTCATAATTATTCAGATTTTCATCATCACAATTGAGTAATGTATTTTATTGGTATTATTCGGTGTTTAAACAACAACAACAACCAAGACTTACTCTGTGAGCCAACAAGCATGACAATCCAAATGAGTAAAACATGTTATTAGTCAAACACATATTTGCTACTGAAGAAATGACACAATTGCCTCTCTCTCTCTCTCTCTCTCTCTCTCTCTCTCTCTCTCTCTCTCTATCTATCTATCTATATATCTATCTATCTCTCTCTCTCTGGTAAGCAATACTTTAAGGAAGCATACTTGAGAACTAACAACACATAGATCAATCATGTTCACCCCGAGGCAAAGATAAATGCTTCTTGTGAGGCACCAAACAAATAACTGAAAGACTTATTTGTGGAGATAAATAAATGGAGAAACTTAAATCTCTCAGAATAGACTAGTTTTTTTAAAAAAAATGTGGATTGAATTTCATAAGACTATTGTCTTTAGAACACCATATCACAACTTTTTTTTTTACTTTGAGGCACAGTAAATAGTGGTATATGTTACTGACAGTGTCTTAGTTCCCTACACACGGCATGAACATGTTATGAAGCAATGGCCTTAATTTATGAACAGCTGCTATAATTGTTGTCCTGCTCGACCAATGCATACCTCACTCTCATGTAGTATGAGTGGATCTAGTATGAGTTACATTTTCTCTAAACACATTGACTACACTCTTGTTGCCTTTCCAAGGCAGCTTTTCAGGGTAAACTTTCTTTGAGACATACAAATGAAAAATGGGTTTACTGAGACTAAAACACAAAAGTCAAATTCAATACCACCCAAAGAAAGCAGCTGGGCCGTGGGTGGTCTTCACTCTCTGCCTAGGTTTCACATCTTCTCACAAATGAAGAAAAGTTAAACATTGCTGAAGGAGTGAGCATGTCCTTCTCTTTCTCCTTCTAGAACCAGAACCTTCAATAACAGAACACTGGGCCTTGGGTACGAAAATGTGTCTTCTTAGGAACAAGAGAAATAAAATAATAGAAATGTAAATATCTAGCCAATAAAGAGTAGGAAAGAAGTCTTTGTGAAGGGGCTGTGGCCATACCTGCTTCTCCATATCTGTAGCCACAACACACCAATAAAGAAAATAGCTAATAAAAACTAATGTTATACAAGATCCAATGTACTTTCTATGAGAACTATTAAATATCCTTTACAGATTTAAAACTCTTCTAGAAATTTGAAGAACTATAAAACTATTAACATCCAGCCAACATTCTAAGCTTGATATCACTGGGAAAAGAACACACCTAATTTATGTTCCTCACGGCAGTCACTCCAAGGGGATCCAGTGTGTACCTAAATACCTCCACTGAGAAAAGTAAAATTTAAGTCACGTCTAAGACAGCTCAGTCCCTTTGTAGGAAGGTCATAATTTTCTTGGAAACTTGTTCTTCAAGAATTCTAAGACCTCAGTGGGGATGGGGGTTGTAAGGGATCAAAGAGATAGCAGGAAGGAGCATGTGAAAAGCTGACGCAGATAACTTACTCCTCTCCGTGTTGTAAATCAAGTGCCTGCTTTGACACACTCAAAGGCAAAGTCTAATTTTCATACTTTGGCCCAACAGTTATACACCAGTTTCTAGAAGCTGAGTTAGGTCTAAGAGGCTCCACCTGATAACCAGCAAGCCATCCCGATCCTGCAGGTTTGAGTAGTAAGCTAATTTCAATGGCAAAGGAGATTTCAAGACAGCCTAATATTGCCTCTGTGGTTATGAGCAATCAATCTTATTGTAGGTCTATGCTGAAAAGTGCAAATGGGGCAGAAAGAAATACAAAATGTACAACTTAGACAGGAAACGAGCATTGGCAAGCTTTATGTTAGAGCCACTGCTATGCTGGAAGAGAAGCCGTAATTGGAGGAAATTAATGCCATTAAGAAGAGGCTCCAGGCTAAGCATTATCATAAAGAGAAGGTGCCTTCAGGACAAGACTACCCAGCAAAGCTACCACCACAAGGGGATTAAAAAAAAAAAACTCTGAAGAACTTTCCTTTTCCTAAAAATCAACAACAAATATTCCTGTAAATGCAGTTCAAGCACAGAGAACCATGCTAAGATGGCAGTAGAGCTTGAACCCACCTTTGAATTCAGAAAGGATGTGAAAGGGGTCCTGGCATCTTCCTCCATACTTTCAGAGAGTTGCCTGAGACCAGGCAAGCTGTGGCAAGCAAATCCCTGTAGCAAGGCCCTGGTTGAGCAAGAGGCTGTGATAGGCTATGGTGCAATGCTGAGAAAGTAAAGTCTAGATTTCAGCAGAGACCCTATGGTGACTGAGATGCCAAAAGGGTAGGAGAAGTAGGTGGAATGGACCTAGGCAGAGTGAGAAGTGTCTGGCAGGTTCCAAAGCTGGAAGGACAGAGCCATATAAGCCCTTTGACCCCAGACATGGAACTACAAGATTTTAAGTTTTCCTTGCTGGGTTTGGCTCTTTTTTTGTTTCAGTATTTACTTTTCATGCCCCATGCCTTTTGAGATGGTAATGTATATTCTTTGTTATTGTATTAGAATTATGTAATTTGTTCTTGGGTTTTTTTTGTTTGTTTTATTTTGTTTTCACTTTACTGGGGGAGAGAGTTACAATTAAAAGATTGCCTTGAGTCTCAGAAGAAACTTAGGACTTTGAGTTTTTAAACAGTCTTGGGATGGACTTTTAAATAGTGTTGGGACTGCAAAAGAGTATAAGTACTTTTAATGCTAGACTAAATATATTTTGTATTATAATACAGCCATGGGACTATGAGTTTGGGTAGTGGGATCTGATGGTTTGAATGAAAACTGTCTCTCATAATCTCATGTATTTGAATTCTTGGTCCTAAGTTGGTGGCTCTGTATGGGGAGGCTTAGGAGGTGGAGCATCATTGAAGAAAGCATGTCATTGGATGCAGGCTTTGAGTTTAGACTCATGTCATTTCTAGTTAATCCTCTGCTTTGTGCTTGTGGTTCATAATGCTAGCCCCCAGCTTTCTGCTCCTAATGGCATGCCTTTGTGCCATCATCATGGCATTTAATGCCCTAGAACTGTAACCACAAATACATCCTTTATAAGTGACCTTGAATGTGATGCAATTGCAACCAAAAAAAATGTTCTCCTTGATACCAGATCAAACATGAGAGAGATTCTGTTTCAAGACCGCATTTGTATAAAGTCCAGGAAAATGCATATTAATAGTGGCATCAATGAGGAAGCACAATAGGTAGTATACCAGAATGTGTTCACGTGTATGCTTCTATGTGTGAGCTTATACGTGTGTGTGTCTGTGTATGTGCTTGTGTGTGTGCTTGTGTATGTGTGCTTGTGTATGTGTGCAAGGCCTTTTTGAGATGTACAGATAAAACATGGACTTTACTAGATCAGAGTTGTACTATAGAAATGTTTTCGAAAGTCATATAACTGTGAATTTTTTCTTTACATTGATTTTAATCTATTGCACTGTAATATTTATCAATGATTCATGATTCTACTTCTTATTACCCCAGAGAGGATACATGTTACCTTTCAAATTAGTAACTACCAATTGCCCACAATTTTTGCAATCTTTCTGATTGCAAATCCAGTTCCTTCATGGTAACTGGCTCCTTCATTTGTTTTAAGGTTTTGTGTTAATTGAAGAGAAATATTTGTTGCAAAGAATTTGTTAAGATAGAATGTCCTAACATTGATTATCTACAGGCCTGCACATGCTAACCATGTCTTTAAAGGAGCTGTAGAATTGACACTTGTCCCTGAACTATCAGTGCTACTCCCTGACGTCTATAATACAGAGGTAGTATCCCTCATGATGGCTTTTCTGAGAAAAAAACAAAAGCCTAGACATGAGAAGAGATCTCAGTCTTATAAACAAACAAACAAACAAACCATGATTTGTATAATGCATGGCTTATGGCTTCTATACTACTGCATTTTTGGTATATTCTCAAAGTTACTAAAATGAAGTCGGTCTGAGAATGTAATGCAAGCAATTTGGTACCACCCCTGAAGGAATGATGCATTTGGGGGCATAAAAGGTAACTGCAATACACTACCTTTAAATAGCAGAGGCATTTTAAAATGGTACTGAACTCATCTGTAGCAGTGAGTGATACAGCAAGGCCTGATAATCCAAGTCTCCTCGTCATTGCTATTTAAAAGCTATGACTCCATGAACCATTTAAAATTCAACACCAAATATATCAAGGGATCACCTTCAAAACAGTGATTCAGGATAGAAACACATATGTCAACACAAGCAGGAAGGATGGAGCGTTTCACAATCTGTGCCATTTGAGTTAAAATGTGGGGGTTTTCCTAAACCAGTACAGCCTTTGTGTTCACCAGAAAAATAGCATTTGCAGTGGGCAGTAGTTAATGCAGAGACTGGTCTGAGGGCTAATAATGATCCTTGAGGGCAGACCCCTATAATGCAAGACATTTATATCTCCCTCCTTGATAGCTGAGGGCTCTGAAAACACTGAGGAGGCAGGCCAAAAGAGAGAAGCTGAGGACTGCAAGATGGTGTGCTTTGAACTAGATGTGGGTCATTCAACTCGTGAGCTCACAGTAGCTGTAGTTACCTGCCATCTGTACAAGATGGTGCCTATCAACATTTTATCATGGGTGTGAGGGGGACTCATGTGGACCCCTCCTCCCTGTGGGACTTCTGGGTAGTTTCTAGGAAGGGAGCATCATGCTCTTCAGTGGTGTAACCACTGATAATTTGCCAATGCTCCAATAAATAAGCCCTTATCCTTGCTCCTGAGGACAAACTCAGTTAAACTCAGTGGATTAAGAGAGAGGAGGCGGGGAGAAGGAGAAGAAGAAGAAGAAGAAGAAGAAGAAGAAGAAGAAGAAGAAGAAGAAGAAGAAGAAGAAGAAGAAGAAGAAGAAGAAGAAAGGAAGGGAGGAAACAAACAAACAAAGAAGGAGAAAGAAAGAAACAAACAAACAAACAAACAAACAAACAAAGAAAAAGGAAGAAACAAAGAAACAAAGAAAGAGAGAAGAGGGATTTGTTAGGAAGAAGGAAGAATTGTTTCTGCAGAGAAGAAAAGAGAAGGGCCAGGCAGTAGTGGTACATGCTTTTAATCCCAGCACTTGGGAGGCAGAGACAGGTGGATTTCTGAGTTTGAGGCCAGCCTGGTCTAAGAGTGAGTTCCAGGACAGTCAGGGCTACATAGAGAAACCCTGTCTTGAAAAAAGATAAAGAAAGAAAGAAAGAAAAAGAAAAGAGAGGAACCAAATTAATTATATGCATGTAATGAAATTATTTAATCTTTAACAATTCATTACATAAGTAAATAAATAAATAAATGTTTTACTGCAAGGTTATGTTTTTTTCTAGCTACTTACAGTGGAAGGACTACCAGTTTACAAATCCACAGAAATACAAGTCCTTTCAACTGAATTTTAAAGTGGACCATGCAGTGTTACTTTGTTAATGTGTTTTACAATTTCCAGTTTAGTATAAGTTAGTACTTACAAATAGCTATGATAAACGTCTCCCAGATGTCTTAAGTTTGTTAATATCAATGGGGACCCACAACAGCACCAATGTGCTACAAAGCCAAGGATGAGTTTCAGCTCTTCATTTTAGCTTCGTCACTGGACTAATTATAAAATGCTTAATGCTGTTAGGAAGAACAGATTCTAGCAAAAACTTTACACAAACCCTTAGTTACAACAGTTTAAGAAAATGAAATAAAGAAACAATGACTAGAAAAGGAAGGAAAACTCAAAAAGTAAGGGAGAAGAAAAGATGAAAAGGAGAAAGGGGAGAAGGAAGAGAGGGATGAGGAGGAAAGGAAGGGAAGAGAGGAACTGGAGCGTGGGCCCAGGTGCCTGTCATTCCAGGGCTTGAAAAGTGGAGGCTGTTCTCAGATCCACATCAAGTCTGAAGGCAATCAACTGTATCTGTATCTGCCAGAAAGAAGGAAACGGAGGGAGGAGGGATAGAGGGAGAAAATTCCCTGTGACATCATGATACAAAAACGTACTTCCAAACATGGTGACTTTACTCTGCACTAATGTCTAGTTCCTTTTATAAGTTGCAAACATTCAGGTGATCTAATTACCTCTTCAACATCCTCAAAAAAAAAATAAAGACTCTTAACCAGTGACCAAAATAGACCTGCTCCTCATTGACTACGTTAAGAAGCAGCAGTTTGGAAACATGATCATGTTGAGAGAAGCAAGACTTCTTAACTTGGGAATACAAGCAAATATGTACAGAAGAGGCTAGGACAACAGCCTGCCATGGACTGCAATATTCCTGAAGAGACCATGACTTTTGTAAATATTTAACTTTTCTATGGAATGTAACATCATATCCTTGTACTTCAGCATACTCTAATTTCTGTGTTTCTTGAGTATAGGCTCTTGTTACAAATCTCCCCAAAATTCAGGTGTCAGAGCTATAACCCCCAACACGGCATGTTAGGCAGGAGGCTTTAAGGAAGCAGTCAGGTCTAGATGGGGTAGTGAAAGCTGAGCTTTTGTTATATAACACATTTACACAAAGGTACAGAGACCCCCGTTTCCCTGTTCCTCTCAGCCACATGAGAAATGGCTCTGAAAGTCAGGAAGAGGGCTTTCCTAAGCCCTGATTTTGGACTTAAGGAAATACTAGTAGTGATGTATTATTTTAAAATATACAATAAATATGCTTGGAGTTATTTAAAATTTATATTGAGAAAAATGTATATATTTTCAGTATTGCTGTAGAAAGCATCTACATAAGACTGTTAAATTGATTGTTGTTTTATATCAAATAACTTTTGTAATACTCATTTTATTGTTATAATATTTTATAAATTTTAAAGAATATAACAAAAAAGATATTGTAGGTATTGAAGGGGGTGTCTGGGAGGAGTTGGGGTACAAAAGGGAAACAAGAATATGATTTAATTCTATTTACTTAAAATATGTTTTTAAATGTAAACAAATTCAGATAAATTGAAATCATGTATCTTTTCTCATCATAATGCAATAAAACAAATCAATAAAAACAAAAAGAAAGAAAGAAACCTTAGAGAAAACTATTTAGGTCCAGGCACACATACACACCTGTGGTTTAGGGGAGGGCGAAGGCTGACTGAGACGCCTCCCTGTTCATATTTCACAACATACAGAGTCTCCATTTTTTCAAACTCTTTTATTTTATTCCAATTGCATCATCTCATTTGTATTAGTTATGTAACTGAACCAATTTGGTCTGTGGAAGTAAAATAAAATCTTAGCACATTGCACCACTGACATTTAGACAGGCTAGGTACTATAGGAGGCTGCCCTGTCACCTGAACTGGGTTCAGCCACACATTAGCATCTACTGACAAGATGCCAGCAGAGTCCCCTCCTCCATAATGACACTGGAAAATGTCTCCAGATGTTTTGAGGCAGTTCACCATCCATACTAAACAGCACTGGTTTAGGCCATTCATAGAAATACTATTTAAACATAGTGATGTATTTTTCTACCAACCTCAACGGTACGGCAATGTTCAGAGAGAGGTGTGACAGAGAGCTCACTCTCATCTGAACAGAGAATTTCTCAAGTGACACCTCATTTTCTCAGCATTTGTATAAGAGCTCCAAAAAGTGACGGTTTTAATATTCCTCGGGGTTGTCCCAATAGCCTCTCTTTTCATTCTGGGAATCTATAAAAGGGAAATTAAAAATAAAAAACCAACTGTGCTTGAATTAGAATCAGTCACAGCATTTTTTGAGGTTCTCCTGTTAATATCAACACTACATCTTCTCCAAACTCCTAAGTGGAATAATCCAGTGAAGCTACAGTGAAGAGAGGGACAGCACCTCAAGAATAAGCTGAATTCATAGTGGACAGACAACCAAGAGGAAAGACAGACATGGCTTAGCGGGACTGACTTGAACAAGTGACGTGTGAACATGATAACAGGACTTTCCCTTCTGTCCTCAAACTGAAAAGCATATTCCCTGTACTAGAGACTGCGCTCAAATCGGTGCTTAGCTGTCCAAAGAGCCCAGATTGGACTTCTCTTGGATTGGATTACTTCTCTTCTCTGGTTTTTGAAGTTTCTGGCTCACACAGGAAGTAAAATAAGCACTCCTCACATTGTTTAAAGGAACAAAAGAATTCAAAGTGCTAAGCAATGTAGTAACCAAATAACCCCCTAGAATGCAATTTTCTCACAAACTCCGGTGCCGACCAAGAGGGAAGCCAAGCCGCCGAGGATGACACTCTTTCCCCCGACAGCCATTGCACTGCATCTGCAAGTTCTGTTGCTCAGGGAAACCACATCAGCATCTGCAAAGTCAACATCGCATAGACTTTGACTTTGTGATCCTGTGGGGAAAACAAGAATTCTTCACACCTTTTAGCATCTACAATACAGAAAACAGCATAATATTTTATATTTTTTAAATCTTTTTTTTTTGTAGCAGAAAATGAGGCTCCAGAGCTCTTCACAACCACCATCAGAATCAGTCTGGAAGAGGGGGCTCCTTGGATGATCTCCTTGGGGTGGGCAGGAAGCACCTCGCCTTTCAAAAGGGAGTATTTATACTTTTTGGACAGAGTCAGTCCAACCTCATAGAAACCAGCACATAGTAGGAATCTAATTAATTAATTATACTCTTCATGCTCTCCATTACATCACCTCTGAGACTCAGTGAGCAGCTCTTTTCTTGGACATTACAAAAATGAGAAGTGATGCTCAACTCTGAGAAACAAAAAAGAAGACCACAAGTCCTACAGCATCATGCCCAATTCCTCTGTAGAAAGAAAACCTGGTAGATAATCCCTTTCTGATAGATTGAACATGTCCCACTGTGGTAAAGTCAAGTTATTTTAAAGATGCTTTGTGTAAGAGGATGGTTGTAGGTATTTGCAGGTATCTAGCTTATGCGTGGAGATGTGCACATACAACAATGTGCATGCCTATAGAGGCCAGAGGTCTATGCCAGATGTCTTCATCAATATTACTCTCCATCTCTCACTCAAACTAAAGCTCATAGATTCAGTCAACAATCCCAGCCACTGATTTTTGTCGTACCCACCCCCAGCATTAAATTGTAGGGACATGCCACTAAACTAGGGTTTTTTATTTTTTCCTGAGGGGCGATGTTGTTTCTTGCTTTGCTTTGTTTCTGTTGTCTTTATGGGGTTCTACAGGTTGAACTCAACCCCTTTAAAAGTATACAGGAAGATCTATATACAAAGCCATCTCTCCTGCATTGAGGATCATTTCTATTTTAATATTGGCTGGTTCATCAGAAACAACACCCTTTCACCGTGGGCAAGACTATATGCTGAACCCACACACTGCACAGCCAATTCCCCAAGCAAGCAAGGCTTTAATCTTTCCATTAACTCATCCCCTTGCCTTTCTTCCAAGTTTACACAGCTTGAAAATATTGAGCATTTAAAACATAAGTAATAATAAACTCTAGTCATAATGTGTAAGGCTTGGTCAGCAGTGCGTTCAGTCATTATTAATTAGCACACTCTTGATTATCTACTTATAATAGATGCTATCCAAAGGCTAATCTCCTAAACGCAGTTGAAATGTTAACCAAGACTGCTGATAACAGGAGAGATTTACCCACTTGTAAATCTTCACCTTGATTCCTGGGCTCATAAAACTGGCAATATAAATTTATTTCATCTTCATGTCTGTAAAAACAATGATACCCAACTCGCTGGGGGTTTATATTTCCTGAAAGACTAATATTTGCTTTAATTATGAACGGTATTATTATTTGGCTTATAAAAAGTATTTTTGAAGCCTTTTAAAAACATAGACAATGTATTTTTCCAAGGACAGCTTAATATCCAGGCATTAAACTGGCCTGAATTGATATGTTTAATAAGCCATAACCCAGATAATCAGGGGCTATAAAGGATTAATTTTTCTCTTGCATTATCAAAGAGCAGCTGTAAAAGTACAAAATCCACTGGAAAACTTGTGTTTACAGTCCTGATGACTGATTTATAAAGTGATGTGCTAGCAACGGCCTCTCTATCATCTTCATTTGTTTTCCCTTTTCTTCTGAGAGAATTGAAAGCCCTCTTTCTTCTTCAAGCCCGCTGTTGAACACTCCAGGGTAACCGACTTCTTCGAGTTTCCTCTCTCTGCTACGGCTGTCCTTTTGCTTTGCTTGTAGGTTGGAAAAGATGTTGGAAAAGATACTACAGAGAAAGTGACTGCCCAGCCTTGAGAGTGTGTACAAACCTCCAGGCTTTTTGTTTTCAGAAAAGGTAATCTCTCTTAATGTGCATCAGATCACATTGGAAAAAAGAACTAAGCTAGAATATTGGAGTGAGCAAGGCTTAGTGGCTGACATACTGGGATATATAATACAGTGTTTAGCTTTCTACACACTATTCTGCATTTCCTTCCTTTTTCAAATGTATAAACCACCATTACAAAATCAGACATATGACAACATTTTTTAACAAAATTTTTTTATTTTATCTTTCATTTTAACTTCCTATCTATCTATCTATCTATCTATCTATCTATCTATCTATCTATCTATCTATCTATCTCTGACAGGATTGAATGTAGCTCAGGCTGGCCTTGAACTCTTGATCCTCCATTCTAAGCTTCCTGGGTAGAGTTACAAACATATATATAACTATCTTGGCCGCATTTCCCTTTTAGCTTATCCAATTCAACCTAATATCATAGGGATTTGATTTTCACATAGCCACTAAATAATATATGTTAAAACTCATAAAAACAGATGTAAAGAAAGCATTGTATTTTGTGAGAATTATTACTTCTACAATAATATATATACATATATATTATATATATATATAATTCCTTTGCATCTAAATTCTTCTGTTCATAAAATTGATCTGGGAAACATTGTATTTTAGCAAATGATGGTAAATGGGTCTGAGTTGGTAAAGTATAACAGTGACATAATTAACTCATAGAAGAATTAAGAGGTGATTTTTTCCAGTCACATTTTCTGCTTCCACTTTGTGTAGTTAAGTGATAGCTTGATGGTTTTATATTAAAATGTTCCTCCTAGATACCTCCAGAATCCACATGCTTTCTCAGATCTTCCAGAAGATGAGAAGAGTTACAAAATTGCAGGATTCTTCCCATCCAAAGATACCAAGGTGAGTTGTAGTGTGCAGTGTAAACATCATGTGTAAACCTGGTAACAGAGGACATTTTTTAAATTTTATTACATTTTTTCCTTTTATGGAAAACATTATTTTCTCACATAATACTTCCAGATTGTGGTTTTTCCCTCCCTCTACTCCTCTCAGTATCCCTCCAGCTCCCCTCTCATCTGGATCGACTCCCTTTCTGTCTCTCATTAGAAAACAAACAGGCTTCTGAAGAGTAGTAATAAAATATAAGATAAAACAAAAGAAAAGTAGTAGATCAGAATTGGCTAATGCAAACAAACAGTAGGAAAAAAGCCCAAGAACAGGCCCAAGAAACAGAAAGCCACTGATTCACACACTCAGGAATCTCATAAAATACTAAACTGGAAGCCTTAATATATACACAAAGAAGCTGTAGGAAAAAAGAGAGAAATTATATATATTATATATACATGTGTTATATATTATATAAGGAATATATAATATATACAATTCATATATACATGCATTATATATACATATACTATCCATTGTATATACATATTTAAGTTCTCTTTCTCTCTCTCTCTCTCTATATATATATATATATATATGTGTGTGTGTGTGTGTGTGTGTGTATTAAAATAATAAGATAGGGTAGGACTTTTTTTTTTTTTAAGAAAAACCCTGGCATGGCATGAGACAAGGAACCTCCAAATATGACACTGAGTTCATTTCAGCCATCTTCTGCTGGGCATGCAACCTATCCTAGAAGTAGTTGGTTTCCTCAGTGAGACTCCAATGGCGAAAACTAAATTTTCATTTTCAAGTGGTTATCAGTTTGAGATTGGTCTGCATTAGGGATGGAGAAGTCTGTCTGCTTCTTTCAGCTCCAGGACCCCATCTGGTGCAGACCCATGGCAGTGCTGTGTTTGCTGCCCACTTGTTTGCTTGTGCTGCATAGGAGGGACTTGTCTGGGATGTGTTTGTGTTGTGGTTGTGGCCTTCTTCCCATCGCTCTTGTACTACTTCTTCCTCTTCTGCAGGGCTTGCTGAGTCCTGGGGTATTTGATAGAGGCATCCTGTTTAGGGCTGAGTGCTACAAAGCCTTATGCATAGTGTCTGACTGTGGTTCTCTGTATCTGTTCCCACCTGCTGCAGGAGGAAGCTTCTCTGTTGATGACTGAGCAAGCAAGGCACTGATCTATGAGTATAGTAGAATGTCATTGGGAATGATTTTCTTGCTACATTCTTTTTGTTGTTCTTTCTGTGTTTTTCAGTTTGTTCTGTTTTTTAAAACAGTAGTATTTAGTTCTACCCTAGGTGCCTGTGTTATCTAGTCTCAGGTTCTTGGTCACCCAAGCAGCATTTGGGAATTGGTTCCATGGTCCATGGAGTAGGCTTTAAGACAAATCAGACATTGGTTGGTTGCTCCCACAAACTTTGTGCCACCTTGGCATTAGCACATCTTGCAGGCAGAAAACCATTGTAGAACAAAGGTCTTATGACTGAGTTGGTGTTCACATTTCTCCTTTGCACCGTAACTTCCTGTACCAAAGACACTAAATAGAACACAGGAGTAAAGGTTCTCTAGGCATCAGCTCCACATTTCTGTGTTCAATGAGTAGTGTAGGTGTTGTCTTCAGCAATAGGGCCTTGCCTGCAGGTTTTGGAGAGAAACCTTGGCTCTCTAAAAACCTAGTCTTGGCATCATCCCAGGTTGTTTTGGGAATTCCCGTGGGGACCTATTTGGTCAGCAACTCAATGAGATGTAACCCAGTCCTGGAAATGCATGCTTCAGATAGTGACAAGAGATGACCAGTTGGGACACTGTCTCCTCATTTATTGAGTAATTTCATTTAGCTAACTTTCATATGTGAATATATTTTAGAAAGCCTCTACTGTATGATGATTCCATACTACCCTTCCAATGGCCCTCCATTTTAGTTGCCACTCCCCATATTATCTCTTTCATTCTTCTCTTCCCTCACCCCATGCACATCCATTCATAACTATCTATTCTATTTCACTTTGTAGGGAGATCTGTCCCCTTTAAACCATACTTAACCTCTGTGGTTCTATGAATTTTAGCTTGGGTATCATTGACTTAACAGCTAATATCCACATGCAAGCAAGTATATACCATATTTGTATTTCTCATTCTGGATTACCTCACTAAATGAGTAGTCCCATCAATTTGCCTGTAAATTGTGTGACTTCAATTTTAATGCTGAGTTATACTTCATTGTATAAATGTGATATTTTTTTTTATCCACTGTTGTGTTGTAGGACATCTAAGCTGTTTCCAATTTCTGACTATTATGAAAGGAGACAGAATGGTTGAGCAAATGTCTCTGTGGCATGGAAGGTATCCTTTGGGTATATTACCAAGTGTGGTACGGCTAGATCTTGAGGCCAACTTATTCCCATTTTCCTAAAGAATCACCATACTGAGTTCCATAGTGTCTGTACAAGTTTGCTCTCCCACCATCAATGAATGAGTGCTCCCTTTACAACACAAGCTTGCCAGCATATGCTATATCTTGTTTGATTGACATTAGCCATTTTGAAAGGTGAAAGATAAATCTCAATATAGATTTGATTTGCATTTTACTAATAAGAATGTGGAACATTTCTTTAATCTTTCCTTAGCCATTTGAGTTTCCTCTTTTGAGATGTTTGTTTAGACTGTACCCCCATTTTTAACTGTTTTATTAGTTTTCTTAATATCTAGGGTTTTTGTTTTATTTTGTTTTATCTATTTTAAAGTTCAAATTTTATCCCCTCCCAGTCCATCCTCCGACTGTTCCATATCCTATACCTCCTCCCTACCCCCTATTTCCACAAAGATGTCCCAACACCTCACTCCTACTCCACCCTGACTTCTAAACGCCCTGGGGCCTCCAATATCTTGAGGGTTAGGTGTATCTTTTCTGACATAACCCAAACCCGCAGTCTTCTGCTGTATATGTGTTGGGGGCCTCATATCAGCTGGTATATGCTGCCTGGTTGGTGGTCCAGTGGTTGAGAGATCTCAGGGGTCCAGGTTAATTGAGACTGCTGGTGCTCTTACAGGGTCACTCTCCTCCTCACCTTCTTCCAGCTTTTTCCTAATTCAACGGTAGGGGTCATCAGCTTCTGTCCATTGGTTGGGTGCAAATATCTGCATCTGATTCTTTCAGCTGCCTGTTGGGTTTTTCAGAGGGCAGTCATGATAGGTACCTTTCTGTGAGCACTCCATAGCCTCAGTAATAGTGTCAGATCTTGGTGCCTACCCTTGAGTTGGATCCCACTTTTGGGGCTGTTGCTGGAACTTCTTTTCCTCAGGCTCCTCTCCACTTCCATCCCAGAAGTTCTTTTAGACAGGAACAATTATGGATCAGAGTTTTGACTGTGGGATGGCAACCTCATCCCTCATTTGATGCCCTGTCATTCTGCTGGAGGTGGGCTCTACAAGTTCCCTTCCCCCAATGTAGAGCATTTCATCTAAGGTCCCTCTTATGAACTAGAAGGCTTCTGTAAGGCAAAAGACATAGACAATAAGTCAGAAACTGGAAACAACCCAGATGTCCCTCAACAGAGGAATGGATATAGAAAATGTGGTGTATTTACACAATGGAGTAGTATTCAGCTAGTAAAAACAATGAATTTATGAAATTCTTAGGCAAATGAATGGATCTGGAGAATATCATCCTGAGTGAGGTAACTCAATCACAAAAGAACACACATGGTATGCACTCACTGATAAGTGGATATTAGCCCAGAAGCTCAGAATACCCAAAATACAATCCACAAACCCCAAGAAACTCAAGAAGAAAGAAGAACAAAATGTTGATCCTTCAATCCTTCTTAGAAGGGGGAACAAAATACCCATGGAAGGAGTTGCAGAGACTAACTATGGAGCAGAGACTGAAGGAAGGACAATCTAGAGACGGCTCTACCTGGGAATCCTTCCCATATTCACTCACCAAACCCAGACATTATTGTGGATGCCAGCAAGTGCTAGCTGACAAGAGCCTGATATAGCTGTTTCCTGAGAGGCTCTGACAGTACCTGACTAATATAGAAGTAGAGGCTCACAACCATCCATTGGACTGAGCACAGTGTCCCTATTGAAGGAGTTAGAGAAAGGATCCAAGGAGCTGAAGGGTTTGCAGCCCCTTAGGATGAACAACAATATGAACTATCTAGTACCCTCAGAGCTCCCAGGGACTAAACCCCCAACCAAAGAGTACACATGATGGGACTAATGGCTCCAGCTGCATATGTAGCAGAAGATAGCCTAGTCAGTGATCAATGAGAGGAGAGGCTCTTGGTCCTATGAAGGTTCAATGCCCCAACGTAGTTGAATGCCAGTGCCAGGAGGCAGGAAATGGTGGGTTGGTAAGCAGGGGGAGGGGAGAGGCAACAGGTCCTCCCCCCCGAGGGTAAACTGGAAAAGGAGATATCATTTGAAATATAAATAAAGAAAATATCTAATAAAAACAAAAAAGACAAATCAGCAACCTACAGACTGGGGAAAATCTTCACTAACCTCACATCAAATATATAAAGAACTCAAAAAGCTCACCACCAAAAATCCAAACAACCTAATCAAAAAATGGGATATAGAACTAATTGGAGAATTCACAGCAGAGGAATCTCAATGGCTGAGAAACACCTAAAGAAATGTTCAAGGTCCTTAGTGATCAGAGAAATGCAAATCAAAATGACCCTGAGATTCCATCTCACACAAATCAGAATAGCTAAGATCAAAACCTCAGGCTACAGCACATGTTGGCAAGGACTTGGGGAAAGAGGAACACTCCTCCATTGCTGGTGGGATTACAAACTGGTAAAACCACTCTGGAAATCAATCTGGAGGTTCCTCAGAAAATTGGAAATAGATCTACCTGAAAAACTAGCAATATCACTCTTGGGAATATACTCAAAAGATGTCCCACCATGTCACAGGGGTATGTGTTCCACTATGTTCATAGCACCCTTTCTTGTGATACCCAGAAGCACGAAACAACCCATATGTCCCATGACAGAAGAATGGGTACAGAAAATGTGGTTCATTCACACAATGGAATACTACTCAGCTATTAAGACATCCTGAGTTTTACAGGCAAATGGATGGAAGTCGAAAGTATCATCCTGGGTGAGGTAACTCAGACCCAAAAGGACATACATGGTATGTACTCACTAATAAGTGGATATTAGCCAAAGGGGGAAAAAACAAAAACAAAATAAATGCCATTACAGCCCACAGAACTCAAAAAGGTCAACAAGCTGAAGGGCCCAAGTGAGGATGCCTCACTTTAATTATTATGTGCTGAGGGGAATTTCTTTTCTGGTCCAGTCTATTGGAGATTCTGTATGATTCTTGTATCTTAATGGACATCTCCTTCTTTAGGTGACACAACTTTTCTACAATGATATTTTCAGTGTCTTTAACCTGGGTTTCTTCTCTTTCCACATTTCCCTTATCCTTAGATTTGGTCTTTTCATAGTGTCCCAAGTTTCCTGAATGTTTGTGCTAGGGAATGTTTTTACATTTTCTTTGACCTATATATCCATTTCTTCTATCCTGAGATTCTCTGCCATATCTCATATTCTGCTGGTGAGGCTTGCCCCTGAGTTTTGAGCAAGAGTTTCTAAAGTTTTTGTTTCTACATTCCTTCAGTTTTTGGTTTGCTTTATTGATTAGATTTCCCCTTCCAAGTCTTAGACTGTTTTATTTATTTCCTTCTACTATTTGTGCTTCCATAGATTTTTTTAAGGATTTTATTCCCTCTTTAATGAGCTTTATAATATTCAGAAAGGCAGGGTTTTTTGTTTTTTGTTTTTTGTTTTTTGTTTTTTGTTTTTTGTTTTTTGTTTTTTTGTTTATTCAGGGTTTCTCTGTATAGCCCTGGCTGTCCTGGAACTCACTCTGTAGACCAGGCTGGCCTCGAACTCAGAAATCTGCCTGCCTCTGCCTCCCAAGTGCTGGGATTAAAAGCATGCACCAGCACCGCCCGGCCAGAAAGGCTGTTTTAAGAGCTTTTCTTATTGCACAGGGCCTGCTGTGGTAGGATTGCTAGGCTCCCGTTGAAACATAATGTTCATGCTGGTATTAATTGTGTTTTCACACTGGCATCTAGGCATCTGGGCTTGCAATGATTGCAATTCTAGATGTTGATATCTGGTTTTGTCTTTGTTTCTCGTGTCCTTTACAGTTCTCAGTAGAGTAAGAAAATCTTCTGGGATTCTGATAGGTACAGTCACTGGGAATTCCAGATAAAATGTGCCTCTAGTTATTGGGAATCTGTCACTTAGGATTGAGGTTGGGGCTTTTGGGTGGGTCAGGCTGAGGTTATCCACAGGTGAGAAGAAAGGAGAGTGTTCCACTAAGATCTGCTTAGCTTCCTGGGAATAAGAGCAGAGAGTGAGGAGAGATCACAACCGGTAGTCTGCTAAAGAGCTATTAATAAGTTTGGGGCATTGGAGATGGAAGAGAGAAGTAGCAAGTAAGGATCTGGAGCTTGTCCCCCTTCTTAGCTGGCTTATTTGACTTTCTGGCATATATCACAGATGGTTTCCAGAGACCTACCTCTGGAGTTGAGAACTGGAGTGAGGATAAGGTTGGAGGAGAAGGTTTATGTGATCAGTTGGAGATGGGAGAAGAGAAGGAAGACCTCAGTAGCTGGCCTGCTATGCTACAGAGTCGGTGATGAGACTGGAGAGTTGGGCCTGGAGAAATGGAGGAAGAGGTGAAGATCTGCAGTGAGCCTACCTGTTTCACTGACTCAAGTGCCCTGTGGGTTCCCAGAGAAGGTCTGCTGGAGTTAGGCCTGTGAAAAAGGTATGAGGGGCACAGACAGTGGGGAAGAGGCTGGAGAAGAGGGTGATCTGTTGGAGACAGGACAGAGAGTAAGAGAAGGTTGCAGTAGGTGTTCTGCTTCAAAGCTGGGAATGAGACTGAGGTTTTGATTTGGAGGAACAGAGGGAAAAGTGAAGATACACAGTTATCCTATTTGCTTGCCTGGCTGGGCTGATTACAATTTTTCAATTGTGTGTATGAGTATGGATGTGTGTGTGTGTGTGTGTGTGTGTGTGTGTGTGTGTGTGTGGGCATGTAAGTTAGAGAGTTTGCAGGAGTAAGACCTCTCCTTCCACCACATGGGGCCCAAGGATCAAATTCAGGTCATCTGGCATGGCAGCAGGAGCCTTTTCTCTCTGAGCCATTTTGTCAGCCTGATAACAGAAAATTTTAAACAACTTTCACTGACGATTTATCATACTACTGTGAAAACAGAGATACAACATATTTAAAAGTTAGTAAATGTGTCTTTGTTACTAGTAATGAGGAAAACAAGTGCAGGGAAGAAAATCAGCTAGAATATAGAATTGAACCAAGAGCCTAAACAACAAACCTTAGTTTCCATTGTCTATGGAACTTGCACTAGGATAGATCCCATCCAGACTAATAAAACAAATGATTGCAGGTTTACAATGATTGAGAGCATACCCTCTGTCTATAAATAGACTCAAATTACATATCAGTAACAGAAAAAAAAATCTTCAAATACTTGCTAATTAACATTAAACACTTAAGTATTCTTTCATTAGTCAGAAATCTAACAATTGAAAAAAAAGAAATCTAACAATTGCATTGAATGAAAATAAAATAAAACATACAAAGATTAGGGTGTGGCTAAGATAGGACTGAGAAAGAATTTGCAACATTAATGGTTACAGCAAAAGTCTCAAGTCATTGTTCCTAACTGAATAAATAAGGACATTATAACGTGGAAGGCAACAGTGTACATATAAGAACAGAAATCCATGGAGCTAAAAACTAGAAAAACATAAACCTTAAAAAAACAGAACTTACATCTTGCAAAAACATGTTTAACTGATAAACCACTCAAAAAGACAGTGACAAAGACAATAAATCACAAGTCAAGATCAGAAGAAATGGGAAATATAGCAAAGGGTATATCAGGAGGGTAGAACAAACAACTTTACTGTCAAAGAACTTAGAAGAAATGGGTCAGAGGCTACAAAACTCAAAACTACTGTATTCCAGTCAAAAAAACGAAAAATCTTACCTTATACTTATTAACCATCTTCTCCAGGAGACAGGACAGAAAGAATAGCCTTCAGCTTAATTTATGAGACTAATATCACACTGATTCCAAAACTGATAACATATGAAAAGGCAGACTAGTGTCTTTAGTAAGTTTTACAAGGCAATAATGCCAAATAAAGAACTAGTAAGCTAAACCTAGCAATGAATAAATATAGCAAGCTTATTCTAGGTGCAAGGCTGGTCCCATATTTGGACAGTCAAACATTTCTATATTAATAATTAATAAGCTTAAGAAAACATGATTACATCAACTGTGAATAAAATATATGATAAAATCTCATATCCACTCATAATGAAAATTTTCAGTATTTAGGAATAGAGCAATTTCTTAGTCTATTAAAGAGATTTTTCAAAGGACACACTATACGGAATAGTCTACTGATAAACTCTGCCAAGTCAGGGTAATCAGTCCTTCAAAATTCTGCAATACAAACATCTGTCAAATGATCCTAGCCCAGAAGGCTGAAGACGGATGCTTCAATTTCCTGACATACAGGAGCTATATAGGTAGGAAACTGTATCTACAACTTGTCTCAGTTCTGGAAGCTGTGTTGGGCTTCCTATATTTTTTAATAATATTGGTCATTCTCGGATTTCTGATGGGATTGAAGACTAGTTATAGTCTCATAGCCAACCCAGGTTATTTAACTTTGAGAGAATATATTTAAAAGGATAGTTTTCAGATAGTATACAAGCTAAAACAAGGACATAACCTATGGATTTATAAGCCTTTTTTAAGTTAGGATATATAACAGAGTGTTCTATTTAATTGTCAAAGATGATGGACTGGATGTTAGGTATATCTTATACTTTATAATTTACAAAATGGTAATAGTTATATTCAATTTATATTTGAGAGGAAAGAGTCTTTTTAACTGGACAAAAAGGGGAAGTGTTGTGGATAGCCCTGGCCCTGTTTGTATTTTGATGATGCTAACTTAGCTTCCCCAAGACAGTAGTACTCAGGATTTCATGTGACCCTTCTAATGAATAAAGAAACCAATCACTGGGTGAGTAGGCAGGACTTCTAAGTCACAAGACTGAGGGACTGTGGAGCAGGAAAGGAGGGTGGGCTGCAGGTTGGGAGATGGAGGTAAAAATGTAGACAGGGGAGATCCTGTCTCAAGTGGCAGATCTGTTTCAATCTGCTACTGAAGGATTTAACTTAGAATGGTTTATAAATTAGGATGTTAGTTGTTGTGCCCAGAGACTGAGTTACCATTAATTCTGGAAAAAAAAAAAAAAAGATTTTTCAAGGAGACATCAGATTAACATCTCAATGTAGAATACTAAAGACCCTCCCTCTGATACCAAAAACAAAGCCAAGGTATTCATTCTTACAAAAAAAAAAAAAATGCTAAAAGTTGTATTTCCTACCATTAAAATTAACTAAAACAGCATGTTAAATAGAAAAGAGAAACAAAAGTGTTATTTGTACATGACAAGGTTGCTAAACAAAACTCAGTAAAGGATTCCTAATTCAGCTCCTTTGCTATACAACAAACAATGCAAAAAGAACATTAAAAATAAACATGATTTATAGCTTCATTTTTTTATCTTCCTCTACATATAAAGTTGTTTTAAAATAAAAGGTTTTTAGTTTAATAAATAATACAAGCCAAAGAAACAGTAAAATATATACAATGTCAGGAAAAAGTATCTAGAGCCCCTTAGAATATTATTTTAAAGAACAACATCTTTTAAGGTCAGTTGACAAATTTTTCATTAATAATGAAACAAGCAAATTAATTCATCACATGCTTGTCTGATTTTATAATCATCAACTTATCATTAGCAATTCTCCCTTTTATATGTTGTAAAATTTTAGATTATTATACTTGGCTTGCCTGTTTTATGAGACTCTTCATTTCTTGAGTATTCTATAATCTTAGCTATAAGGAAACTTTAACTACATTAAACTGCTTTGGAAAAGTAATGAAAATTAGAAACTAAATTAGAGACAAACTATTGCAGGAAACTGAACTCATTGCACTACTTTTTTTCTATCAGAATGAACACCTTTTTCTTCGTATCACAGGAAGGATCTTCACTGAGATGTTAGACTGACATCCTTTGAAAATTCTCTGTAAGAGTTTGAGGAGTTATGCTATTCCTAAAGACTGACAATTTTCATTATGAATAGATGTGACATTTTTATCATACATATTTATTCATAGTTGATGTTTTTCTTGAGCTTATTATTAATATACTTTTATTTTAATATTAATGATTTCATTTTAAAACATTTTACATGAAAAATATTGGTAATAATTTCCATACAGTATATTATGAAATTATAAAAGATTAAGTTTTAATAAGCCTTAAAGGGGTAAGTTTTATTAATTCGTTGAAAATTTCCTATGTTCTGTTTTGATCATACTAAATCCCTTCAGCATTTCTCCCATGTCCACTCCCTCAATTTCATACCTACCCAACTTTGCCTCTTCATTTATTTTTTCAGAAACATCAAATTCTATGAATGTTGCCTGTATATTCATAGGTGTGTGATCATCACTGGAGGGTGTGAGGCCAGCCAATATCACACCTGTACGGAAAGCCAACCCCCCCCACCCCACACACACACACCTATATAGCTTTCAACTTCCAACAGCTTGTCAGCCACTGCTGCACTTTGTGCCCACCTTCCCCTCTGGGCCGGAATTTTGTCTGGCTTAAGAGTGCATAGGTGTTGAGCACAGTCTCACCATCTCTGTAAATTCATATGTACATCTGACCTACTGTGTGTGGAGAATGCTATTTCCTTTGTGTCATCCACTGCTTCGGGCTCTTACCATCTTCCTGCCTCCTCTTCCAAAAAGCAGTAAACTTTAAAGTTTTGGTCATTTTTTTGTAATAGTTCCTTTTTTTAGCTGAAAAAAAAATGTTTATCTTTCAAGTCATTTTAATGATGTACCTGTTATCCTGAAAAGTCATTGGGAAATTCTAGATGCTAGCAAAGTCAATTGTTTTTCTGTAGCTACACAACTGTGGCAGTTTAAAAAAAGTGATATATAATCTCATAGTTCCTAAAGCCACAAGTCTGAAATCACTGTTGCTGGACTAAAAGCAAAGTGTCCTTCATCCAGCAGCCCTGGGGAGGAATCCAGTCTAATTTTCAGTGTCTGCAATATCCCTTCTTATTGTCTGCCTTCATAATCCTATTGTCACCTCCATTCTCTGTATTTAGAACTTCCCTCTGCCTATCTCATATAAAGATGTTGTGTGTAAATTTGGGAGGGACCTGCCCAGATTTTCCTCGGTAATCTCACCATAGTAAGAACCTTAGTCCAGTCCTACCTACAAAGATGTTTCCCTCCATACATGGAGCTCACAGGCCCCAAGGATCCAGAACTGCTATTTTTGAGTGGCAATTTTTAATCTACTAAGAAGGTCGTTAAGTATGGTATGCTTTGAGTTTGTCTCTATTTAATGTGACATTCAACACAGAGCTGCAAGTGGGTGGGTGCTGTTTTGAATGTGTTTTAGAGAAATTGAGGGTTCTTTGGCTGCTGTTCCTGTAGGCCGTTTTCAGGTGGCCTTTCAGCAAGAAATATGGACTTAATCAACGATCTTTAGAAATGAAATACCTACAGCTGCTAAACACAAGTAAGCTCTATTCCTAGGGTTAACAAATCCATTCGCCTATCAAAATCCATTTGCTGGTAAAGACAAAAAAAGATCACCACTAGCTTTAAAAAATATTCAACTTCGTTGCTAATTAAAGATAGACAAATACAGATGGTAAGGTCCCATTTTTTTTTCTTTTTAATATTGAGTAAGACAACAAATGTCCATTTAGCCTTAACAAATGCAAACATGTCTTACTAGATTTAAATCTTTTGTTTAAAGACCAAGATGGAGCACAAGGGCAGGAGTAGTACACCATCAAAGAGCAGTGACATGGCATGCAGAAGGCTTTAGCTTCCATCTTAAATCACAAATTAAAAACCAATCCCTGTGGGAGGTTCTCACCTGGAACCCTCCCTATTTTCTTTTTTCCTTCCTTTCTCCAGGGTCAGGTATGACATGATTCCATTCCCTCACATGTCCTAAAGCCCCTACAGTCTATATGTATGTCACTTCTGTCCTGACAGTCACGGGCATATTTTAGGACTCAGCACTGTTTCCATGCTTCGAAAGTCATTCATGCAGATTATTAGTTAATGGGTTTTCCACGTGGCTATAGATAGAACAGTTCATCTAAATGCTAAATACAAGTCCTTACATAACTATGTCTATGTCTGCTTACTTATTTTTTTACTGGAAATGTTGCCAGTGTCTTAAGGCCTTATAATTATAATGTTTTATTACTATTTAAAATGATTTGGTGGAGACAACACATTTCATGCCTTAAAATGATAATAAATTTGAAGTGTAAATGCCCTGTACAGAGAGACTTACTAGTAGGAACACAATTTGATACAGTCTTCCTGGAAAACAATTGGGCAATATATATTAAATATTATTATATACTTTTGATATAATATGTAGTTAGGAACCCTGGGCTATTGTTTGTTATACTGTTTCATTTGTTTGCAAATTCTTTTCAAATGTGGTCTTTGACAAGCATCAGCATCATAAAGATCTCAGCTCCATCTTGGAGTCCCTCAGTCAAAAGCTTTGAGAATGGGAAGACACTGTATTTTACCACCAAGCCTAACAGGCAATTCTAATGCAGATTAAAGTATTTTTTAAAAAAAAACTACCATGATATTTTTTGGGAAAAAGTCAGAAAGATTTATGAATGCTCTAAATCATTAATATTGAATCATTCATATTGACCAGGGTAGAACTCATGATCAGTGTCCCACAGAGGGAAATATTGATATAAAAATGAAGCAATACAGAACAAAAATTGTTCTCTCTGCCTCTATCTCTGTCTCTGTCTTTCTCTCTGTATATCAGTCTATCTTTTTCTCTGTCTCTCTCTGTCTCTCTTGCTGTCTCTGTATGTCTCTCTGTCTCTGTCTCTCTCTCTTTCTGTGTGTGTGTGTGTGTGTGTGTGTGTGTGTGTGTGTGTGTGCCACTACACATGTGCATGGAGAAGTGAATACAAGTCTCAAGCATGCTAAGCAACTTCCCTATCAGTATATTGTAATCTGATACTCTAGTGGTATCCCAATAGATGGAGCACAACAATAGAATATAGCATGAGGCTAGGGCAGAGGCCAGCTCCCAAGGTCTTTATAAATCAGGAAGTCAAAAGGTGCTGTCTTGTACTAGTCTTTAATATTGACCTACATTTTCTACTTATGACCTTTTGATGCTCATATGTTCTAAGGTCTTCTATAGAAATATAGAAAATATTGAAAGTATATGGGATAATAGCCAGTAAAATAGATGCAAACTCGATGTCTAGGAAAAATTGAAATTTTGAAAGAATGTTTTAAATCTTTGGCAGTTAAATTACTTTACAAAGTTGCTAGTGTTCTCTATGTATGAAATGGATTATTATAACCTCAACTTTTATTGACACAATTCAAGTGTTACTTATTCCATTATATACAACCCTATTTTTCTCAAAATATCTGATATTATTTTACTCACATCTGATATACATGCCATGATCAAAATTTAATTCCACTTTTCCTGAAATGGAGAACATGTTTTGTCTGAGCTCTATAGCACTCACATTCAATTTTAACTTATAATTCTCAATATACTCTATTATCGTTAGAGAATAATAGAGAATATGCCTGCAGCTAGTTTAATACTTTCAAGTTCCTGTAGATCACAATGAAAGACCATGTGGCCCAGCATGCTTCACATTTCAAAGATTGTGGGCTGTTAACTTTTATTAAAATTCTCATAATTTTTTTGCTGTCAACCTAAATGTGAAATCACTTTATCATTTTTTCTACAAAATAAAAGATTAAGGAAATACAAGTTTATTTCCAACTAATTATATAGACAAACAGGGAGAAAGAAACTTTAAAAAAGTCAACCATGTTATTTATAGCTTAAGAAGAATAGCCAATTTACAAATATTTTAATGCTCAAATGATACAATTATGTAATCATGTAGCCATCAATTCCATGGTGGTTAGTATTGTGCTCTGCATGCTCCAAGAATTCTGTTGAGCACCAGAGAGAGAACTGAGCAAGACAAATCCCAATCCCCCGGAAGTGATCATACTCATAGGAGTGGCAGACAATAAACAGTATGGGTGGTGATAGAATGTGGTTACCTCCCCCCAAAAATGAGCTTCAATTAACATCTAAAGAAAGGATTGAGATGAAACATGAAATGTAGAGAAGATATTCCAAGAATAGATAACAGGCTATAAAACAGCACAGAGGCAAGAAACCATGCAGGAGAACTCAGAAAGACAGGGAACTAAAGGAACCTCACAGTTTGAGGCTGGGCAGTGCTGGGTGTCAGCTTCCAAGGTCTCCATACATCAGGAACACAACATTCAGCAAACTGGACCTGCCTACAAGCAGCAAAAAGCTGTTGAGAGTTTGAAAGGATCTCCCTAAGTTGTAAGAGAGATACAACCAAACCCAATGCACAAAGATGATAGAGGAGGCCAAGGAAGAGGTGATGGGGACCTTCCTGAGATAGGGACTTTCAGAGGCAGAGATTGGTATTCACAATCTTTGGAAAGCTGTGTTGAAAACCAGAGTTGGCCATACATGGAACAAAGCACCCATCAAACCTGGGAGGTGCATAGGCCACCCTTCGGTGACTCATCCAGGAGAAAAGGGGTTGTTTATTGAGGTGGGAGGCACTGTAGGAAGATTTATTTCATATAGCAAGGGCCCTGTTCCCTGAGATATCTGTATGTGAGTGATGACATCAAGAAGCAATCTTGATCTTTTAAAAAGATCTAGGATGAAATATGTCTTCTAAATTTTAATCTGATTTTTAGTAGTACGTTTGAGCACATCTTTTTCAAAGAAACATAGGTCCCTGCTTTTTTGTTTCAGTACTGGAGACTGAACCCTGGGGGAGAGGTTGGGAGCTCTCCGTGCTTTGAAGATACACTCTCTCACAGTCTCTTTCAGAGACTGATAACTTAACTGAGTATATTATATTGATTTATATAGCTACATTGAATATTGTCAGCCCCATTCTGATTCTTATAAGATACATGCCTTCTAATAACTGTTATAAAAAGCAAGGCTGTGATTAATACTTTTGTATAGCTGTATTGTTGTGAAATTTAGAATCAATGGAAAATCCTATGTGATATATGTGCTTAGTGCACACAGAGAGAATTAAATTAATTCACCACTTACAGACACAAAGTGGAAAACAGGTAAGCTGGCAAGACTCTTTGCTCGTTGCTTGTTTCGTAACCAGCTAAAAAATTTTGCTTGCAATCTTCAATATTTTAAAACTGCTAGTGGGAGTATCACATCAGTTTCAATATTGAAAATAAAATCTCTCAGTTTATATGACGACACCATCAGAGCTTGTAAGGGATAAGAAAAGAATAGTAGTACATTAAATTCCATGTCTATCCTCTCTTTTAAACCCTAAAATTCTCATCAAGAATGGCAGAGCCTGGGCCTTGTATGTGTAACTGGGTGGCAGAGAGCTTAACTATAAGCATGAAGCCATGAGTTTGCTATCAAACAGTAAGAGTGAAAGGCATCAGTGTGGAGTTCCTAAACTCCTGTAAGGAAGTGTCAGAGCTTTGGACTTCTAGGAACCCACCTTCATCTCCCATCTTGGTGTACCTAAGCCACACCTGAGTTAGTATTGTTACTGTTTATAGTGCCGGTTAGTGTTTATTTTCCTGAAAAACAAAAGAAATCACATTTTTTTCCTGTGGCAAGAACTTTGAAAGTAACATCCAAATGAGAACCCTTGGAAAGAGAAAAGTATCAGATGAAAACCATCCCCTCGGGAGCGATGCAGGCCTTCCTTCCTACTGCCTCCCAAAATGCTTCAATGACAACAAAAAGACACCTGGGCCACCTGCTCCTGTGAGAGTCTTGCTCACCGCTGAGCATGGAGGAGGAGTGCAGGGCTCTTACTGACAGATACCACCCAGACAGTGAAACTTTCGGCCTCCTCCTGCAGACTGGAAACTGAGGCGATGTCTCAAAACCATCAGTTTCCCCTTTGCCTGGTGGGATATCTTTATCCTTGAGCAATTTCTCCAAATGACAGCCTTCAGTCTCTGAAAAATGTAAAAACTGCCTTTGAATCAATGTAAATGAGAGCTGAGTCCATTCATTATTTCCCTCCGGATCCTCATTCACTTCTAGCTGCACAAGTGTCACGCATGCAGGACTGGTGGAAAGTGCGTAAACACGTTATGCAGATACCCAGGGCCGCCACAGCAAGCGACTTTGTTGTTCTTGACTTCGATGTGAGCAGGGCAGAGCTGTGAAAATACTCAGGCATACAGTCATCACTCTGACAGATAACACTTCTCGTTTTGAATGGTCTTTCATTATTTTCCTTTTGAGTTCCAAGACAAATTCAAACATCTACTTATATTTGATCTGCCTTTAGACCCATGTTTCCCTCTCTCCTAGCAAGCAAGAGACGTAATCGACAGGCAAGGCGGGACTCTAATCTTTGATTGGCTGTGGTTTGTCACTGCATCTGCTAGGATGCTCAAGACTGCTTGGCTAGGGAAGTATTCTAAACTCTCAGCAGCAGAATTCAAGCTAGCACTGGTGGGCAGTCAAGAGACCCTGGAAAATATGAAAAAAATTTATCAAATGTGACCAGCTGATGACAGAAAAAGAAAGTGAACTGAAGAGTGTCTCAAAAGCAAATCAATGATGTGGCTCAAAAGTGGCTTGACCCCCAAGCCCTTCCATTTGCAACTCATTTGGGTAAAGCAGAGTATGTGGCTGAGGAAAACTAGGAAATACAAATCTAACGTGTTTCTCTTCCTGTGATGAACCAACAGAAAAAGATGAGAATTGAGTGAAGATCCATCTAAGTCTGTTGATATATAAAACATCCCTCGCCTACCCAAGAGATAAAGAGAGCATTCATTCTCAAATCAGACATGAGTGACCGACTATAGTCTAGGGACATAGATTCAGGTTAACCTAAATGGTGTACTCCACTATGGCAAGACTTGTCTGAAGTTTTTGCATTTATGCAACAGAATAGAGCCACAAGTCAAATACATTGGAGGGACATCAGCCAAGTGGGAGAATCTCTCTTATAGGTCTCAGATGACATTCTATCTGATGACATTCTTAGCTTCTGCATTGTCAACACATGGCAAAAGTTGCATGGATGGTAGGTTAGCACATGTAGAAAAATGAGTGGCTATACAGCCATAATAATTTGGCTCTGGATCACAACATTCGTGCTCTCCAGTCCAGAAGCTTTAATCTGTCAATCAACCTTGTAGGACCCTTAAGGCAGGTATGACTCTTCCTTGGGCTCCTCCCAAACTTCAAGTCATTTAAAGATGGTTTTTCCCTACCGAAAAGAAATTCTAGGGAAAATTAAATAAAACTTGCTGGATAGCAAAGAATTAGAAAACACAGTTTTTAGTTCCACTCCTTATAGAAAGTCATCTGAGATGGCTGCTTGCACAGCTCTGGAAATCACAAGGGCAATAAGTTACCGTCTTTTCTCAAATGCACAACACTTAGGGATTTCTGCCTTCATGTCTCAGCTTTTCTCAACATGGTTCTAAGGTAGATTACAAGGTGAAACACAGTAAGATGCAGTACGTCACAATGCAAAGGAAGAGGAAGGAACTATGAGAAGTGCTAATTGAATAGTTAGAACCTAGTATCTGCGTAACAAAAGATTGTCTATACTCTTCTAGAAGTCAATGTCAAACTTGCCTTTAAATAAGCTAGTCAGGCAAAATATGCAGGCTGACCTGGTGTGCTTGATAGCATGGTAGTATGTACAAGGTAAAAGTGACTAAGAAGCAGACAGGAGCAAAGGCATATAGGCCTGTAATCCCAGTCCCAGAAGACAGATCTCTGGGAGCTGGAGTACTGACTGATGTACATGGTATATTGCAGGGCACCCAGACCTACATCATAAGATCCTGCCTCAAATATAAATTAAAAATAAATTTTCTGTAAAAAGCAACAACAAACTCGCATCTGACCCTGCCGTGATTGTGCGTAAAACATGTGTCACACAATAAAGCACTTACATGGGGCACGTCTGAGACAAGCTGTAAGAATAGATCTTACTCTATATTTCACCAGTAAAAACATTGGCTATAGCATGTAGGTCACATAAATATAAGTGCGTTATAGGTTTGGCTTAATCTATCATGGGCATTGTTGCTATTATTTTCATGTTCGGGGGCTATTACTATGGTGATTTGACTGTGGTTGTGAAGATTATCCAGGAGATGAAGGAAGAGGAGGTTCCTGTACCAAACAGAGCCCTGGTATGAAGCCCATCTCACAAGGAGTGCCCAGACTGCTAAACGCAACCCGTTCCCACTGTTTGTTTACAGTGATATTTCCCAGTTTGACTGTTTGAGCTTGAACATCTTTGGGCTGGGAATTCATTCTCCAGTTTGGCTTTAATGTCTTCCTACTTGTTACCATGGTCTTATTTATGTTTCCTGTGTCGCCTCTATAGAAATTTGAGTTTGAGACCCTCTGTATGTGACTCAGTAAAACAAAATGTTTCATAAACTCCATGTCTGTTGCTCTGTAGCAGCTGCTTTGAGGAAATATCAAACAAACAATGACTCTTCTTGTGCTTTGCAGACAGCTGAGTCTGTTGGGAAAGATAATAGCAAACACTTAAGAGCATATACTCCGACCATAAACAATAACTATTCTATAGATGTTTATGGCTTTTTATATTTTAGCAAGCTACTTCACATTCATCACTGCGGTTGTGTCTTCCAGGAGTCCCATGAAACAATCAAAGTAGAATTATGACTTTGATTTTTTACTTCATATAAAAACTCTGATTTCCAAAACTGCAAACCACCTTAGCTTAGGACACGTGACTAAGCCCAGGTACAGCAGGGCATCACAGGACACTGTTCTCGCAGGTTTCCAACCTGCACAGCACCATACAGAGACATCTCATAAATATTTTCTTAGTAAATATTCAAGAGAATGCTTGGCACCATCCACTTGGACTCATAAAAATGGATTAGAAGATTACAGATAAGAATGATCATACTGAACCACAATCACACTATACAAATACTTAAAATTCCTGAATTATAGAAAAGCCACATACTTTATATGCCCCCTGCTCCTTATTCTTTTAATATATAGGAAAGGTTAAAAATTGAAGCCACATAAAAATTTAGATGTAAATTTGATAGTTCCGAGTTCTTCCTGGAAGTAAATGGTGTTTTTCTCCCTAGTAAAAGAGAATTTCTCAGGAAATAAAGCTTTGAAGTTTGAGACTTTAAACCACTGAAAGTCAAAATGAAAAAAAAATCAAGGCTACAAGTGCATCTGTTGCAATACTTTCCACAACAGAAAAATATCAGAAACTGCCTTTATGACCACTAATTGAAGTATGGTATATGTGTACATTCATAAAAGAAAAATGGAATGGATAGATAAAATGCTAAGTGGGTAATTTTTAGGCATTTTGAAAAGTGGACATGCACTATATATGTGTATTTATATGTGCATGTACTCTACATATGAATATACAAATATATTTGTACAGAGACTCACCAATATTTATTTGCACACATATATGCATTCTTTTTTTTTTAAATCAGGAATCTTTTATTTTCTGTGTGTGGATGTTTTGTCTGCATGTATGCCTGTGCAATGTGCTGTCCATGGAAGCTAAAAGAGAATTTTGGATGCCCTGGAACTGAGTTAGAGAATTGTTAGCTGCCCTGTGGCTGTTCAGAATTGAACTCAGGTGCTCTAGAAGACCAGCCAGTACTCTTTTTTTTTTTTAAGGTGCACATAGAGTTTTATTGTTCTATTACGATAATCTCAGGTACACTCCAGGTGTTTGTCAACATGAATTCTAATCTCTGCTATCATGATCGTCTTCATAAAGAACAAAGTAGATTGTTGGTAATTATAAAATTGATGGCCTCAGGAAGATGGGTGATGGTTTGATGCCGATGCCAACGTGGTAGGTGCTACTCTTTCCTTGTGTATCGGTAAATCAGGTTCACCTTTTGCTTTTGAGTCAGAGTAAGTAGATGAACTGGATGAAAAGTGAGGAAGCCCAGGTTGAAAGGAAGGCTCTCCTTGCATTTCAATACAACTATTCCACAAGTGAGACACATCCCTGCGGTTTTGAGTAATAGAGGTTATAATGAAGTTCACAGTGCTGTCGTTTGCTTGAGTGAAGATTCTCTGTGAGTCCATATGAAGAGAGGACACCTCATTTAAGGGAGCGGGGCGATGTGCCAGAATTTCTTCAGGTGGTCTGAAGGAATTTGATGTTGTAAGAGAAAAGTCGCTTCTGATGACATCCATCGTATCAGAAACCCCTTGAGCAAGAGAAGGCTTCTGTCTCAGATATACATTTGAAATACTAGAGCCAGACAACAGATTTCTCTCACTGGTTTGGACAGCTACACCCAAACTGTGGTCATCCATCTTGCCCAAGTCTGGTCTGAAGTGTTTGTTCTTGAAATCTGGAAGCGAAGGAGCAGCTCCACGAGAAACTGTTTTAATCCCAATTCTCCTTTTCATTCTTTCTATAAGATGGGGACAGTCTCTCAGAAAGTTTGGATTCTGGTAGAACTGTAACTTACATGAGGCAGAAATTCCTTTTTCTTCAGCCAGAAAGTCAGGTAGAGAAGCAGATCTCTGGAAGTTCTGTCTCATTTTCCTAAATCCATACAGATTAAGTTGTCGAACCAAACTTTTCATGCTATCAGTTTCAAATATTCTGAAGGGGGCCTTTCTTTCCAGCACTTCCTTCTTGAAGAGTTCTTCATTGATCACTATGTAAGTCCCATCCTCATCCCACCAAATAGACTTAAATTTGTCACTTCCCACTATTTTCCAGAGTTTTCTGGGGAAAGTCATTGAAAATAAGTTACTGTCTTCATCTGGCTCCGAGGCACAGAGGGTATGAGGCGGCCTCTTTATCAAGAATCGCTGAGCCAAAACCTGAAATGCACTTTCCTCAATAATAGCCCATAATTCTGAGTCCTTCTGACCTGTGTTGTCACACCAAGGCTCACCGGAAGAGGTTTCTGAATCTGTTGATAGACTGTTAGGGGAAACATCCAGCATTTCGGAAGGCGCCTCAGCCATATTCTGTACACTTTACCCACACAGACTTCACATCTGAACAACTTTGTACTCTGCAGATTATATTGGTGCTTCAGGAGTCCTACACAGATGGAAGTAAGTGACGACATCATAAAGGTAGTCAGTCTTATAGCTGTGACATCACAGAATCACTTAGGGCTCCTGGTGATCACTGAATAACATTATACCAAAAGTGTTCCTGTCCTGTGCAAAAATGTTCCCAGGAAAGCAAAAGAGTGGCTCCTTACTGAAGGTTTCAAAATGTCATCCCTAAAGACAATTTCTTTCGTTCCCTTTTTGATTAGACTTTATATTATTTAAAACAATTTTTAAGTTAAAATATACTTTGACCATATTCTACTGCTCCCCTAAGTATTTCCAGATCTTCCTCCTCCCTACCTACCCCACCCTCCAAAAAAACAACAATCTAATAATAAAAACCCCCAAAGCTGGGAAAATGAAATAAAATACCATCCCAAAAGAAACAACAAAACACCAAACTGTAATCAAATGACACATAAAAAAAAAAAAAAAAAAACCGTGGAGTCCATTATATGTTGGTCAGCTACTTCTAAATATGAGGCCTGCCCTGAGATACCCAGTGTCACTCCACTGGAGAAAATCAATGTTCCCTCTCCCAGCAGGTATAAATGGGACAGTTCTATTGTTAACCATGGCCCTAGTGCAACCACTACGCTTAAACTCTGAGTCATCTCTCCACCCCTGACATGCTT
Source organism: Mastomys coucha (assembly GCF_008632895.1). Taxonomy (NCBI): domain Eukaryota; kingdom Metazoa; phylum Chordata; class Mammalia; order Rodentia; family Muridae; genus Mastomys; species Mastomys coucha. The sequence continues at coordinate 82,963,052 of NW_022196896.1, forward strand.
ACATTTTTCTATACAATGTTCTCTCCAGCCCGGACATACTTGCATTCTTAGATATGTTTTTATGTGTATGTGTATAGCATAATTTAGCTTACATATACATATGTTTAACTATGCTTGCAAAAATAAGAAAAAGCGGTAGCAAAGGAAGCCAAAACTAATGAAAATGGTAATCCTGAGTATGGAGTAAGGCACATCGGGCAGAAGTGAGGCCCTGATTAATGTACTTTTTTCCTTTTAATTCATACAATATACTTTTTCATGATCCCCTTCCCCCACTTTTTTTTCTTAATTTATAGAGTTTTACTTTGGAATCACACACACACACACAAAAAAATGTTTTTTGTTTAAGATAAATAAATTACAAAGACAATATCTAAAAGCAAAGCTCTGCTGTTTTGTCTTTAACAAAATCTCAATTGTTCGATTTTGCCAATGAATAGTTGGGAGCTGGGGTGAAATCCTGCTAGCTCAGAGAGCCAGAGAGAGCACCCAGCTAACTTCCTCCTCAGCCGAAGTCCCAAAAAGAAGCTCTCCTCCATGCAGCCTGTGAAACCTTTCTAAACTCAATGTCCCTCCTTTCTGCTTCCTGTGTGCCTCTCTATCCATCCTCCTGACTTCCTCTTACTCTCTATGTTTTTTTTTCCTATGTTCACTCCCTGATCATAGGTTGCTTCTTCCACCTCATAATCTGGGGTTGACTTTTTAAATCCTGATTAGACTAAGCAGACAGCTCTTGGATTAAAGGTGTGTGCAAGGGCTAAGCCATATCACAAATAAAAACAGGTTTCTCCAGTAAACAATACAATCTCAGGGCTCACAGTGTGGTTAAATATCCTGCAACAAAACTCAGGATATTGATTTTACCAATGAAGACTTGGGAACCAGATGCTGGGGTAAAATCGTGATAGCTCAGAGAGGAAGAGAGAGCACCCAGCAGCGACTTCCTCCACAGGCAATGTCCCAAGAAGAACTTCTCCTCCACACAGTCTCCAAAACACTGAACTAATGAATAAATACATGAAATATATAAACTCTGAAATAAATGAATCCAGTTACATACCAAATTCATGACATCAGCAGGAAAATGGAAAGATATATTTCTAGTGAACTTAGCACAAAATACAAGGCTCACTTTGTGGCTCCTGTTGGTTTATATTAAGAGCAAACACAGCAGCGGGGCACAGAGCCATCAGAGTAGCAGAAGCCTAACTTATCTGAAGAGTGACTGACTCGGTGCTGCTCGGCTTGTGCAGCAGGATGAAGAAAGTAGCTGTGGATAAATCAGTAGGTGGAACTGCAATCACCACAAGAACACCTGCAGTGAGGTCAATATGCCAAGATCAAATCCAAACATTTTTGCCAAAATGGCTGCATGAGGATTACCTTATGCATCCATCAAGTTGTAACTAGCCCTCACTTCCAGGGTCCAACTAGAAGGCAGTGTGAAATGAGATGATTTCACAAATAAATTAAGGAGGTTACAGCCAGTGTCCTTACCACAATTTTTATAAACCTAAATGTTAGCCCAGCCTCATCTGTTAGATATCAATTAAACCACTCATCTTTACTGAGTAGGAGGAAATGGATAACAGCGGAAGGGAAGGTAATTAGATAGGGACAAAAAAATCATCTTTGAAAAACATGGAGTAAACATGAGAATAGGGAAATTATCGAACAATTTAACAAAACAACAGACTGGTCATTCTCCTGGGCTGGAAGCTCAGTGAGGTCAATGATGCTAAGTGAGGTCAAGGCTGGAGAGATGGGAAGAGCTGTGAGTTACTGAGCTTAGTATGCTTTGCCTGTCGGCTTGGGGTTTTGTGAGACTTCTAACCGAGGAAGTAAGAGGTGTCTCTAACTCTTCTGCCTGCTTTTAGGACCCTTTTCCTCCTACTGGGTTGTCTCTTTGGTGTGGGTTGATCTGAGGGTATGTGCCTCATCTTACTGGAATTTGTTATGCCATGCTCAGTTGAGAGTCCTGAGGTCTGTTCTTTTCTGAAGGAAAATAGAGGAAGGGGGTGTGTCTGGGGGAGAGGGGAGAGTATAGCTTAGAGGAGAGAAGAGAGGAGAAACTGCAGTTGGTTTGTACTATATGAGAGAAGAATAGATTTAAAAAGAAAAAACAAGTAATGAAAATTCTCCTACATGCTAACCACCAGTTGAGCCAGCACCGTTTCTTGAAAAATGCTATCTTTTTTTCCATGGGATGGTTTTAGCTTCTTCTGAAACTAATAGAAAAGAAAGTGGGGAAGAACCTCAAGCAAATAGGCACAGGGGAAAATTTCCTGAAGAGAATGCCAATAGCTTCTGCTCTAAGATCAAGAATTGACAAATGGGACCTTATAAAATTACAAAGCTTCTGTAAGGCAAAGGATGCTGTCAATAGGACAAAATGGCAACCAACAGACTGGGAAAAGATCTTTACCAATCCTATATCCAATATAGGGCTAAAATCCAATATATACAAAGAACTCAAGAAGTTAAACTCCAGAGAATCAAATAACCCTATTAAAAAATGAGGTACAGAGCTAAACAAAGAATTCTCAACTGAGGAATACCGAATGGCTGAGAAGCACCTAAAGAAATGTTCAACATCCTTAGTCATCAGGGAAATACAAATCAAAACAACCCTGAAATTCCACCTCACACCAGTCAGAATGGCTAGCATAAAAACTCAAGTGACAGCAGATGCTGGTGAGGTTGGGGAGAAAGAAGAACACTCCTTCACTGCTGGTGGAATTACAAGCTGGTACAACCACTCTGGAAATCAATTTGGTGGTTCCTCCAGAAATTGGACATAGTTCTACCAGAGGACCCAGCTATACCACTCCTGGGCATATACACAAAAGATGCTCCAACATGTAATAAGAACACATGGTCCACTATGTTCATAGCAGCCTTTATTTATAATAGCTAGAAACTGGAAACAACCCAAATGTCCCTCAACAGAGGAATGCATACAGAAAATGTGGTACATCTACACAATGGAGTACTACTCAGCTATTAAAAAATGAATTTATGAAATTCTTAGGGAAATGGATGGATCTGGAGAATATCATCCTGAGTGAGGTAACCCAATCACAGAAGAACACACATGGCATGCACTCTCTGATAAGTGGATATTAGCCCAGAAGCTCAGAATACCCAAAATACAATCCACAAACCACAAGAAACTCAAGAAGAGGGGAGACAAAAGTGTGGATGCCTCATTCCTTCTTAGAAGAGGAAACAAAATACCCATCTAAGGAGTTGCAGAGACAAACTCTGGAACAGAGACTGAAAGAAGGATAATCCAGAGACTGCTCTACCTGGGAATCCTTTCCATATTCAATTATCAAACCCAGAGACTATTGTGGATGTCAGCAAGTGCTGGCTGACAGGAGCCTGATATAGCTGTCTCCCAAGAGGCTCTGACAGTGCTCAACAAATACAGAAGTAGAGACTCACAACCATCCATTGGTCTGAGCATAGGGTCCCCAATGAAGGAGCTAGAGAAAGGACCCAAGCAGCCCCTTAGGATGAACAACAATATGAACTAACTAGTACCCTCAGAGCTCCCAGGCACTAAACCATCAACCAAAGAGTACACATGGGTCTCATGGCTCCAGCTACATATATAACAGAGGATGGCCTAGTCAGTCATCAATGGGAGGAGAGGCCCTTGGTCCTGTGAAGGTTCTATGCCCCAGTGTAGGGGAATGCCAGGGCCAGGAAGTGGGAGCAGGTGGGTTGGTGAGCAGGGGGAGGCAGCAGGAAGCCTCGTTTGTTTTTTGTTTTTCTTTTTGATATTTTTTTGAAGCAGTAACCAGGAGAGGAGATATCATTTGAAATGTAAATAAAGAAAATATCTAATGAAATGATGGGTAGTGATTAAAAAAAAAGAAAAATTTCAACTGACTTCCTTTTTGTGAGAGCATTATTTTATTAAAAAACAGAATTTAGCCAAGTAAGTACCAATAGTGTGTGCCTGCCAATAGGCTTAAGTAGGCTAAAGGACAACTGTAGGATTTCAGTAATCAGATCCTTTCAACAAGTGACGCTGAAACAATTTGACCTCCAAAAGGACTGAACATGCCACAGCTGAGCAGAGGGCGAGGAGGAGAGAGAGAATGTCCACACAGACTCACCTGCTTCCCACAAAAGCTGCACCACAGACCTCAGTGAGACATGTGAGGCTATGAGAGTCTAGCAGACACACTAAAACTATCCAAGTGACCTTGATTCTAGTGATTTTTTTTTTATTAGATCTAACACCAAAGTTATAGCCCACGAAAGAAAGAGATGGTAAATTTGAAAGAAATGAGTGGGTTTTAGGGTTTCATCTCTGCAAAAATCAACCAAAAGAATGAGAAGATAAGCCACAAGCTAGAGGGGAAACTTGTAAAAGATATATAATAAAAGATACCTAAAAACTCTTAAAATTCAACAATAAGAAAAAAAAACCAATTTAAAACAATTTAAAAAGTAACATAGATACTTCACTAATGAATGGACAGAGACAAGAAAGGAAAATACAAGAATACATCCAATTTCATCAGAAAAATGAAAGTTAAACCAACAGTGGGGTGCTCCTAGATACCGAGCACCATGGCCCCATCCCAGAGCACTGACTACAGCTGAAGAATGACACCGCTGATGGTGCAGCATACAGCTTTCTTAGAGTTCAGTGATGACAGGAAGGCTCGGGGGTGCAAGAGTGGCTCTGCATCTTCCCATTGACCATGATGGCAAGGCTTTGGAACAACTGACACTCTCACCCACTGCTGGTGAGAATTCAAAATATTATAGCCACTCCGCAAGATAGTTCAGCACTTTCCTCCAACACTAGCGATTCTCTTATCATATGGAGACGAAATTCCCAAGAAGTTGAAAACTTAAGTCCACACAAAAACTTGCTCACGGATGTTTTTAGCAGCTTTACTCAAAATGGCCAAAACCTAAAAGCAACCAAGGTATCCATAAGTGAGTGGATGGATCTGGCATTCTGAACATTTTTGAAAATGTCAAAATATGGGGATAGTGAAACAAATGAGTGGTTTTAGGGCTGATGAGAAGTGGGGGTGTACAGAGGCTGTGTAGGATGGTAAAAACATTGGGGTGATACCAGTGGTGGGTAAACGACATTATACATCTCTCCAACACAATTAGGTGTACAGGCCCAAAGGAGTGCTTTTGGAGTACCTCATGGACACTCTCCTAAGGTAGCAATCATTAGTCACATATTCGTATCAGCTGTAAGCTATGCAGGTCTCCAGTACAGGATAATAAGGATGGAGAAATTGCAGAGAAATTGCGTGTACGGAGGCACAAACATACAAGAGATCTCTGTACCTTCCCATGCATTAAGAGTGAGAAACTCCTCTGAAAACCTACTTTGCAAAAAGTAAAAAATAATTCAAAGCCAAACTAACAATTAGTTAAACCCAAAGGTGTCTTAGTTGGAAGTAGAAAGCTTGCCTGGATGGAATGTTCTGCTGTTTGTCTATTGTTAGGAGGGAGCTAGGAAGGCTTGTTATATGGGTGTTCATGAGAGAATCAATAGTACCTTTTAATATTACCTCTTTTCTTTTCACCTAGTTTAGTGGATTTTGTATGTGTGAAAATAAGCTCAAACCATCGGTAACAAAGAGGACTAAGAAAATCCATCTAGGTAGAGAAGTACCATGTGTAAAATCCAAAGAAAGTCTTTTATGCCCAAAGAAAATCAGAAATATGAGATCCATACACGGATATCAGAGGCTAGACAAAGGGGAAAATGTCATATAGAGAAATTAAAAGCGTCTGATAGAAGAAAATTTACCAAGAATTCAAGAGTAAGTGACTTTAATACATGCATACTTTTAAGTACTCAGAAGCTATAGGAATTTTCACACATACTTATTTAAAGTGTGTTCAATTGATAAGTCTACCTTTATTTATCCTTTACTCCCTCTAAAGAGAAATACCTTTTCCATCTTGCCTTGTGTGTTTAAAAAAATCATTTTAAAATGTAAATACTTAGAATTTCTTTTTTAAAAATTACAAAATTGCTAACAGGCAAGCATCAGGAAGCTGCATTTCAATTCAGAGAAACTTCAAAGTGATACAGGGTTCCCAGGGCCACTGTCTAGCCTAAAAGCAAATCAAGCTGAAGGCCATATATAAACAAATGTCTTTATGTCTTTTTTTTTCCATGTACATTAAATTTCCCTTATTCATCTAACAGGATGAAAACATAGTATTTTAAGCACATATGGTTTTTTAAACCATTTTTTTCTTTTTTTTTCTTTTTTTTCTTTTTTTTCTTTTTTTTTAGAAAATGTGAAGTTACAAAGATCTAATATTAAATCTAGAGCTCTGGTTTGGAGGCACTTTTAGATACATGTTCTAATCTAAATCTTAGCTAGACAGACCATCTTTAATAAGCTTTGCCTGAATTAGTCTCCATAAATGGGCACCTGTTTTACATGTGTAATCTCTGTGCACGGATTGCCAGTAACTCTGAAAGGTTTTCTCTGAATGAAGGTCTTGCCTATGTATTTCAATGTGTGCTTTGAAGTGGTTATAAAACCAACTATTTAAAAATAGTATGTTTGAGTCACAAAGAGTTTAATACTACTACAGAAATAAGTCAAAAGACATATAAAATTCACTTGATAAAATATCATAAAGTTACACAAGGAAAGAGACAAAATAAAATAAATTCCCCTAATGTACCGCAAATATCAACTGCCACACACTACCTACAAGCCATATGTTTTTCCATCTGTTCTGTTATCGTCAACTAAATTTATAGTATTTGGGCTATCAGAAGGATTGTCAAACATGAGCTGGGCATGATTTTAAACCTAGGTGTTACTGTTCGTTTGTTTTTTTTTTTCTTTTCATTTTTTAAAGGAGATACCCACTTCTACACCCCTGCCACCATTGAGGACATTTAAGCAGTTCAGATAAAATTCCCCCAGGATCTCTAAGGAATGGAAGTCAGGCATCAGAAGGTTTAGACAAACCGTCATTAACTGATCAATCTACTGCTTTCAATATCTTTAGTGAGAACTACTCCCAGAGAAGCTACAATTTCTGAAGGTAGATAGAATCTTTTGAAAGTCAGAAGGGCTAAGCCTGTGGCTTTTAATTGGGAGATTCTGCTATTTCATAGGCCAAACTGAAAGGTGTTGCTCTCCGGCCCAGTCTTTGCTTCAAGCCATGTGTTTGGCAAATGTCGGGATTATTACTCACTTAGACTATGTGACAAAGATGCTGAAGAGCCATCCAGGAATCTGTTCCTACATCTAAGACTGAAGTTAGAGTATTTGGTTGCCTTTGAATAAGGACATGTCCATCTTGTGAGGAATCCATGCACAGTCTACATGGCAATGGAATTTCGGGGTCTTTGGAAACTGAGAATAATCAAGTCAGAAGACAGCAGAGTCCTCTGTTGTGTAAGCTCACAGAACTGAACTCTGTGGACTCGTGAATTTTGGAGAGATGCTCCTGAAAGGACCACAATGGAGATGACAAGTTGATTGCAGCCTCTTCCAGGTACAAACTGAATTCTACCTGAACTCCTCACTCATGAGCACACTACCATGTTGAAGGCTTAGTGGGCAAATGGCTACACATGATGATATTTATAGTCTCATAGAAACTAACCTGAATATTTAAAAGGTCAAATGGCTTCTTATATGTAAGCAAAGCAAGCCGTATCTAAGTATTCTTACTAATAGGGGAAATATGAACCCTCCAACTTGCTAAGACTGGTCTTGTGCTTCAGAAAACACTGACTTCCTGCTTCCAGGAGGCAGTGTTCCTTCCAGAAGGTGATCTTCTCCCATCTCACCCGACTCAACCATTTGGTTGGCTTTGGCAAAGAGAGTGGGGGTGGAGGTTGGTGTTTTAGCTCTTGAGGGACATGGATCTGCAACCCACTTTCAACCTCCATCTAGACAAACAGTAGCTCCATTCCAACACTGTCTGGATTTCCAAAGGGAGCAAAATATCCTATCTGTGTCCTTGATTCCAACATGAGACAGAGCCGTCTCCACATGGCTTGCGAAAATGCAGGTAGAGACTGCCCTGCAGAGCTCAGCTGCCTAGTCACACTTGTTCCTTAAGAAGGAAATTTGTTCACATTACCATGAAGTTTGGTAACATCCCAATGGCTCTAGGGTATCTTATACCATAAAATCAAAGACACAAGAAGGCTGACATCTTACATTAAGAGATGACTGAATAATCCTCCATTCTTACCACCAGACAATTCACAGTCTAGAGGAATTGTTAGCTGAATAGGGCAGAGCTGAAGCTTATCTAAGGTAATCCAATTGGCAATGCTTCTTAAATTGTCATGAACTCAGAATAATTATAACATTTTAATTAACCTTTAATCTCCATTACAAGCATTTAATACATAAGTGCCAAAGGAAAGGTATTAATTGAATGTACCACATAGAAAATTTGTCAAAACTAGGGAATACGTATAAAATAAAATACATATATAGGATACAATGCTCTACAATGGATCCATTTTTAATGTGTCCTGAATTCAAACTCATGTAAATGTCTTTCCTCTAAACATTCTATCCTGCTACCCTCTCTTCTCTCTCTCTCTCTCTCTCTCTCTCTCTCTCTCTCTCTCTCTCTCTCTCTCTCTCTCTCTCTCTCCATCTCTCTCTCTCTTTCTCTCTCTCTCCTTCCCTCCCTCTCTCTCTCTTTCACTCAACTCTTGATTGAGAAAAGAACACAAACATTCTAAACTTAAAGGTGTCTCTAAACTAAGATCTTTATCATATTTGAGTGCAGAAATGTGCCTTAAAATATTCTACAATCAATACATTACACAATTGCATGCAATTGAATACATGAAAGAAATAGTAATGGATACCATTAATGAATGTAGATAAATAACTTCAGAACATTATAATCTTATAAGATTCTTGAAATTAAGTATAGAGTGTGTATCTGTGTATAAATTGCATGTATATGCATAATAAACTAATATATAAATGTTTAATTTCTTGTGGGTCTGGGACTCAGGCCCAGAAAGAGTTGCAGGTAAAAGATAACTTTAATGTAGTATTTTATTACATTGAACAAGAATGAAGAAATGAGACAAAGAAGTTGTGAATGTGGTGGCTTTAGGAAAGGAAATGGCAATTGCATACAATAAATAAAGGTCTTAGCATTTTAGATTTTTGTCAACTGCTTTTAAATATATAATTGTAAAATAAAGTTTTAAATGCAAAAGCAATCATAGTCACTGAAAAAAACAAGAAGTTGATTTTTTAATCCTATAGTAATTAATGACAAGCAAAAATGCTGTGAGAACTACTTTGTAAGAGTAAACACTAGCAACTGAGGAGGTGTTCAGTTGCTTATTTTGCAAGCATGAGAATCTGAGTTTGGGCCACAGAGCTCACATTAAGTGGGGGTTGGTGATGCAGGGAGTTGGCTCCGTGGTTAGGAGTTCTCATTCTCTTCACAAGCACTAGAACCCACAATGGTCATTTCACAATCACCTGTAACTCCAGCTTCAACGCATCCAACACCCTCACCTAACCACAGTAGGTGTGCACATACACACACATACATGCACACATACACACATGCATATAAGTAAAAATTAAATCAAATGAAAATTGTAAAATCAGGTATGATGGAGCACATCTGTAACCCAAGTGCTGAGGATAGACAGCCAGTGGACTCATGGGACTCACTGCAAACTAGTCTAGCCTAAGTTACCAAGCTCGAGACCAATAAGAGGCCCTGTCTCAGAAGTAAAGATGGATGACGTCTGAGGAAAGACATGTGAGGTTGTCCTCTGACCTCCATACACACATGCACCCTCACACATATGTGCACACAAACACATAGAAACACACACAAGGATAAATGTCAAAGTCCAAGAGTATCTCAGATGGGGAACCTTAGGTAATTAGGGTCTTCTAAGTCTCTCCTAACATCTGAAAGGCTAGATAGCTTGAAGAACAGCCTGGGACCTAATGCTGTTGAGATTGTTTCTCCCAAGAGAAACTTCATCAATATTTAGTTCTATGCCTTCACTTGTTCACAGTATATAGCTAATCTTCCATGTTTTAGTCTCTAGGTATCTTGGCTTCAGAACAAATTACAAATGTGCATGTGTGTATGTGTGTATGTGCATATATTTATATATTAAAATTTTTATTATATAGTGGGAGTTTAGCAAATAAAACAGTGTCACATGAGATCATGTTTATATAGTAAGCTAGACTATTCATTTTTTAAAGAAAAGAAACCAATACTCTATATACACCAGTATTCTTTATCTCATAAACTGTTCAATTTCTTTTATTATAATTTTCACAGAAGGAAAGTTTCTTTATCAAACAATGAGAGTGCAGTAACCTAGGACATAAGAGTGAATTATATCTCTACTCCATTTACATTCATCATTAAACATACTAGAGACAGTAGATGGTGTGTGTGTGTGTGTGTGTGTGTGTGTGTGTGTGTGTGTATTTATGTGTTTGAGTGTATACACATAATTTTATAGTATTTTTGTCTGGGAACTTTATTATGCACGTGTGCATATATGTATGCACACATATCTTAAAAGAATTCTTAAGTCTCTCTTATTGATATAAACCATGGATACACATGGTTTGGTTAAACTACCCCTGCCAGGCTTATTATCTACTCTTTTTCCCTGCTGTTAGCATGTATAATTGTATGGTTTTAAGAACTTGAGTGACTCACCATGAAGCAAGCTGAAAAAATAAGGGACAGATGCGTTTCTATGTATTTTTTAAGGGTTGCTAGGATAGAAGCCCTTTCATCTAATTTCAGAATCTCATCTCAGAGGTAGCTCTGGCCTCTTTAGAGGACATCTTGCCCACCCCTGAGCCCCTCAACTACTATGAGGACAGAATGCATGCACTATAATGCCACTGGCTGACTTAGATGATGGAGTGAACAGCAGTAGAATGCCCCCATCAGCAGAAGAAATGATTGCGGCAAGGGCCGTTCAGGAAGGTTAAATGAAGAGAAGAACCTTCTTTATCCACAAAAGACACAGTAAAATGCTTCCCTTTGGCCCCTCAAGGCATGATTAATAGGAGACAGCCTAACAGATAATTTGAAGTGAAAGATCATAAAAGGTCTACAACCATTAACCAGGGTTCAAATTTTGGTCTTGATTCTTTTACTGCATAGAAAAACCCACCCTGTGGTTAACATAAGGAAAAGCAGACATTAGCCAAAGTCTTAGTGGGAGTCAAAGTGGCGATAAAAAGGTTTCACTTTTATAGTTCAGGGTCACACAAGACATCAACAGTGCCGGGCGGTGGTGGTGCATACCTTTAATCCCAGCACTTGGAAGGCAGAGGCAGGCAGATTGCTGAGTTTGAGGCCAGCCTGGTCAACACAGTGAGTTTCAGGCCAGCCAGGGCTACACAGAGAAACCCTGTCTGGAAACCCATCCACCCTCCCCCCCCAAAAAAGACATCAGCAGTGTCCAAATCATCTCCCTCTCTCCCTTCCCCCGCCTCTTCTTGGGAAGCACTGTCTCTTTGGAGCACAGGTTAGTCTAGAACTCACTTCGCTTCTGAGTAGTTGGGATAAGGTACTGAGTGAAGTCCCCCTTTAACAAGATCTTAGAAAACCCAATGCTGATAGAAAAAAAATTAGAAAAAAAAAGAGTAGCAATAGAAATGGCTTTTGACAGTGTTCTTTACATGGTAAGGATCTGATAACTCATTAATAGCTATCTGGTGAGAATTCACTCCCAGGCATCTATTCCCACTTTAAGGATAAAGGGATTTCTTTTCCATCCTTTGAGGATAAAGGAATCTTGTATCCTTCTGTGATTCTGCTTTTAGCTGCATGAATACTGTTTCCTTAATTTGTAACTTGAAGATGATGTTAAGCAAACCACTGGGTTGCCCCTTTTAGACAGGGGTCTATATCCCATGCCACTGGGAAGAAAACAAACAAACAAAAAAAGAATTATGAGTCCAGCCTGCAACACTACCCAAGGTCTCCTTGAGCAAAAGCAAGGCCCTACCTTGCTTTTGTAGGACGTGTCATTCTTACTTCAAAAGTTCTTGGAAAGACATGGATTTGACTGACAGCTTGCAAGAAGGCAGAGAGGAAGGAAGAGAAGGAGTACTTCACACTAGAAAAAGCAGAGTATGAGTGAGTAAAAGTCATGCACAGCTTAAACATTCTAGCCTAGAAGATACATGGAGTGTTAGATTCTGTCCCTTCCCATTGCAGCATCACAGGGAAGAAGGTGGTCTTCGGGAAACCCCACTTACTCATTTCACACACTTGCCTACCTACCTCACAAGCCTGCTGGTGAAATTATGGTTGGGAAAAGTACGTCTTCCACTGTAAAAGCCTGTGCTCTTACTACGACCCACTGTTTCATGATCACATTTCATCATAGAGACAACAGGTGCAGCTAATGAAAAAGAACAATGCAGAACTCTATCCAGTAGACAGTAATGGATTCTTATCCTCTCTTCCTACTCCAGCCCCAGAGTAGGGGTGATGGAGAACTAGCTACACCTTGATCTCCATTGGTTTTACTTTCTCCTGTTCTTGGGCAGGGCATCGATAGTTTATGTTACAAGAATGGAAAGTGTTGCTCAGAGCTTGCTGTATTCATCTGAAAATAGGTCATTTTTGTTTATCTAGTCATTTCTGTTTGCTTGCTTCTCTGAAATGGCTACAAAATGTTCATTTATATTAGTATAAGAGAAAACCCTATACCTACTTATGGGCACAGTTATCTGTCTATAACTTAAAATACCATCGAATGTATACATTGAATGATAAAATGAGCATTTCCCCCATCTGCTCTTTTAAATTTTTTTGAAATTCTAATATAATTACATAATTTTTCCCTTCCCTTTCGTTCTTTCAAATTTTCTCATGTACTCTCAGCTTGCTCTTTTTTATATTCTCTGGCTCTTTTTCATTAATTATTGTTACATATGTATGTATGTGCGTGCATGTGTGTGTGTGTGTGTGTGTGTGTGTGTGTGTGTGTGATGCCTAAGTACAACCTGGTCAGGCTACATAACGTTATTCTCATATATGTGCTTCCAGGGATGATCATTTGGTATTGGATATTTGATTGGTGTTCTCTTGCCTGTTGAAGACTCTCTCTCCCTCTCTCAGTATTCCTTAGCTTCCTGTAGTTCTTCATGTATTGTTGAGGCCTCTTGAGCTCATATTAGTATGTTCGTGTTAGTATGCCTGTTGGTATTATCCTCTTCAGGACATGTTCAGGAAGCCATGTTAAGAGACATTGTGGGCATATCTTCTCTGACATGTCTAGGAACTACAATCTCACAGCAAACCCCCTTCTTTGGGCTCTTACTATCTTCTCACCCCCTTCTGGAATAATCCCTGAGTCTTATGCACAAGAAGCAGGGTGTAAATCTATCAGTTTGGGCTGGGCTCCATTCTGATCACTTGTGCTTCTCTGTAACGGTTTCTGTCTGTTGCAGAGAAGGTTTCTATGATGCAGAGGGTAGAAATGAGCATCTTTATGAAGGAATTAATTTTAAGATGAAGCCCTAAAAGTAGAGTGGCAAATCAAAACACATTCAGTTTTCAAATTGCTAGCTACTGTCATATTTTTTCCTTTCAAATTTTGAACCAATCTGTTATTTCAAAAAATTGTGCTTAAGATGTCCACTTTTCATAACATGTATTATGTTTTTGTATTTGTACTTAAAATTTATTTTGAGATAATAACAGTATCACATGTCCTCAAAAAATGATGATGGAAGATTCATTGTAGCCTTTACCCAGTTTGCCCCAATGGTGACACTCTATAAATTTACAGTACAACAGCAGATCCGAATGTTGGCATTCATATAGGATGGTTGACACAAGACACAGAAAGAACACTTTCCCACTTTGATTGCCCTCTATGGCTCCACCCATGTCCTCCTACCCTCAATTCCCTTGTCATCACCTAAAAGCTGCCAATCTGTTTCACATGTCCATGCTTCTATAATTTCAACAATGTAGTATGAACAGAATTGTATAAACATTCGGTTTTGTGGACTTGCTTCTTTTTCTTGAGCAATAATCCTTGAAACCAATCTAAACCGTTACAGCACTTACCATAGTAATTTTTCATTGCTAAGCAGTATTCCATGGCATAGAGTATTTTCTGTTTGTGGCTATTTTTTTAAGGCACTTCCAGAACTACATAGAATAAATGTCATAAGAGCCCGAATCCTTACCTGAATTCTTTATCAATCTCAAACAAAAAGATACAATTGGTCTTTCACTGTAAAGTAGATTCTTTAATGGAAAATTGTTTGTTTAATGTTACAGTGCTCTGTATTGTAGAGATGGTGATTCTTTTGTTTTGTTTTGTTTTTGTTTGTTTGGTTTTTTTGTTGGTGTGTTTGGTTTTTTTGTTTTGTTTTGTTTTTTGGGGGTTTTTTGTTTTGTTTTGTTTTTTGGGGTTTTTTTGTGTTGTTGTTTTTTTTTTTTTTTCAAGACTGGGTTTCTCTGTGTAACCCTGGCTGTCCTCGAACTCACTCTGTAGACCAGACTGTCCTCGAACTCAGAAATCCACCTGCCTCTGCCTCTCAAGTGCTGGGATTAAAGGCATGCACTACTACTGTCTGGCATAATGATGTTTCTTTATTCTGGCACACAGCAAGTTTGAGTGGATGTTAGAATCTATTAAACACTTGTCTTGTGTCAACAGATGTGCTCCTAAACTTTACCCTCTGTGGCCTGTTAGCAAGGCAAATGGTACTGACTGTTTTTCTGTGTTGGGTGGCCTTGGTGTAGAAGGGCTAGACTCTATTTGATTGTGTTGCATAATGCTTTTCATACTGGCTTAGTTTGATAAAATTCCATTGAAATTTTTGTTTCTAGGTTCAACAGAAATATTAGCCTATGTTTTTCGTTTTTTTTTTTTTTTTTTTTTTTTTTTTTTTTTTTTTTTTTTTTTTTTGGACTCTTTTATTAGGTTTTGAAATCAGAGTAATCCTGGCTTCAGAAAAAAATAAAATGGGAAGTCATTTTCTATTGTATTGAAGAGGTTGAATAAAATTGGTTTTCTTTATTATTTAAATAACCAATCTAATTCTCCTGAAAATCCACCTGAGCTTAGAGATTTTTATTTTGAGGGTTTTTTATTATAATCTTAATTTCCCTTGTAGTTTTTTAATTTCTATTGCTTTTTCTGCAAGTTGTAGTGATTTGTGTTTTTCCAGGTATTGATCAATGTCACTAAATTAAACTTTGGAGAGCTGTTTAGATACTTTACAGATAGGTACCTTTGGACTACAGACAGATGTTATTAATTTCATTTCTGATAGTGATGATCTGTCATTTTTCCCCTTTGTCCATCTTTCTAGAAGATAGCAAACTTTGCTGGACAGTTTGTAAAACCATCTCTTTGATTTTTATCATTTTGTTTCAGTATTATTGGTTTCTGTTTATATGTAGTGTTTCCTTCCTTCCACTTTGAATCTCTTGCTCTTCTTTTCCTATATTCTGAAACAGGATCATAAATTCATGACTAGATGTTTTATTTTCATCTTCATTTACTTCTGTTTATTTTTCTTCCCTCTGATGCCTCTTCTTGACCCACTCATGATTTAGTAGTGTGGTATTTGGCTCCCAGATACCTGGAACAAATGTTTTCTATCATTTGTCTATTGTTAATTTCGAATATAATTCCACTTTGACAGAGAAAACACAGTGTATAGTTTTAATGCTTCTAAATTGCTAGAACTTGTTTTATCACTCATGAGATTATCTTGTTATATCTTCTATACATAACTCTTATCTTTGGGAAATGTGTAGATAAAAATTAATTTCATGTATAAGTTGACACTTCACAGTTACTAATTAAGCAAATTTTGCACATGAATATTTATTCGGCTTCATCATGCTTGTGTTGGTTGCCTATGACCTTTATCCATCTTTGTTGGAGTCACATTGGTTTATAGAAATCTTATAGGTACCTAGATTGCCAGGCATCTATAGATCAAGTATTTCCTGATTGTAGTATTTCAATGGAGTTTAGAGTAACTTTCCGATGGATACATTTATACTCTTGGGTATTTAAATTTTACTGTTTCCCTTTACATCCTTGTTTTCACACCAAGCTTAGAGAGGTCATCTATATACTTATTTGCTATTTTCTAGAATTTCTGATTATTTTATATTCAAAAATGGATTTAAGATGTTTTAAGGTAATAATTGATCATAAACTTCCACGTATCATATATAACACAATTTAATTCAATGATTTGGCAATGTCTGTATTTAAATTGAATATCTTTTTGTCTTTATTCGTGGAGTATGAGGGTAAGGACAAATATTTAATGTGCACTTTAGTAGACCCAAAGGTCCTCCTGACCTCTTTCCATTTTTAAAATTTAGATCATACATAACCTTATGGTTTATAACTTTCCCATTGGATGGAGAAAACTGAAGCTTACAACAGTATGGAATTTGGGAGTAACACTCAAGCATGCATCCTGAAGCAGGTGGGTATAAACATCACTTTATCAGACAATAACAGAACAAATAGCTAGGAAAGCTTAGTCACTGTCTTTCAAGAGTAATTAATGTGTTACATTTAAATAGTGACAATCATTCTGTGACCATATTCCTCCCAGGACATGACACAGGCTTTATCGATGGCAGGTGTCGTCTTGTCACAGAAAGAAAGAAATAGAAGGGCCTCCTAACAGTCACTTTTTGTCACTCTGACAAATACCTGAGAGAAACACTTTTGAAAAGGAAAAGATTTCCCTTTGACTCCATTTCTGAGGTTTCCATCCATGCTCTGCTAAGATAGCACACTGAATAGAGCAGCAGAGGAAAACCACTCATTCATCCAGGGCAACCAAGGAGCAGAGGAAGAAGGAGGGATGGGGACAAGATATGCCCTTCAAAGGTGCATCCCCAGAGATCCACAGACTCTCACCCTCTTTCAGTGCCCAGCTTTCTACCACTTCTGCCCTGTCTAGTCAAATGCCAGGTCCATGGCAATTAAAACAGAGTCATCAGGATCTGATGCTGCTGCTCTTTCCTCCCAGACACGCCCAGAGGTTTCAATGTTCTCCTATTCATCCCCCACGTCAATCAAGTTGTCAATCAAGATTAACCTTGACATTATCTGTCATGTAAATTTGTAAAAAGTTAGAAAACACTGCAAAGATTCTCTCCGAAGAATTATTTGTCTCTAAAATAGACTTTTCAAGGAAATCCATTTGATATTCTAATATCCCCTGCTTTCCTGCCATACAGCAGCATGTTGTGGCTGAGCCTATTTTTTAATAAATCATAAATAATAATGATTTGCTATTATCTTATATTTTAGTTTGTGGTTCTGTGTATAGAAAATGCTAATTTGTAAATCATTTTCTCTAATTTTATTTCTGTAATAAAGCTAAATTTCAACGTAATCATGAATATAGAAAAACAAACTGTAATTGCGCTAAAATGATATTTCAGATATTTTTTAAATTTTATGGATCCTCCGATATGGTTTGAACAGGTCCTATTTTAACAGCTTTATGGCAATATACAACCAATGAGTTACCCAGTCACATATTACTCAGTTCTCCCATATAAATGTATAAGTCATGGCCAACAAAATTGTTCAGTAATTAGGGGTCTGCGCACTGCCCAGCCTGATGACCTGAGTTCATCTCTGGGACCAGCTCCCAAAGGTTGTCCTCTGACTTCCACATACAAGCCATGCCTCACAAGTGTGCACCTATGTAAAAACTAAATATACAAATAAAAAGCCATAGTTTTAAAAAGTAAAGAGTGTAGGTCATGTAAGTTGGAGGCATTCAGCGTGTACATACACAATTTCATGGCAACCATCTCTATCAGTATCCATCATTTCCATCATTACTAAGCACAGGAACATTACCATAGCATATGCCCTCAGCCACAAATGCATGACCCAAGTAACAGCTAATCTATTTTATGTCACCATAGTATTACTTATGATATATACTTCCTATTGATTAAAATCACACACTATATGGAATTGTTCCTATTGTATAGGTAGAGTGCTCTATTTTATCTGAAGCCTCATTTCTAAGTTAAAGCCCAAAGAGAAAGCAAAATACATAAGTCTCATCTTAGGGTTAGGGTTAACACTTCAGCCCCATGAGCATGGCAGAGTCTTGTTGAGAATGAATATTGCCCTTGGTCCATTATACCTACTTTTCCATGGATGAGCATTCTAATTTGTTCAACTCAGAGCAAACCTTGCTTACAGAAACATTCTGACGGGCTCCCCTCCTTTAACTTGAATGCTATCTTTTCTTTACTGTTTCCTTTACCATCTGCTGCCATCAGGCATTCCCCTTGGGAAATTTGAGGTTTGCTTTCAAACATAAATTATGCCTTAGCTGGCGATAGTAGGTGATGCTGTGAAGGTTCTAGAAGAGCAGAGCAAAGAAAAGTTGCAGACACAGGTTTGTGGGAGGGAAGAGCGTTGAAGCTCTGCTTTCGGTTGCTCAGAAGATGCCCAGTGTCCAGTGCCTCATTATCATTCAGACAGATATAAGATGTGTGAATGCTTTGCTTCATTTTACTCTCTCAGCAAAAGTGATTCCTATACAGTTACTTGAACTTTATTTTTCTCAGTTTCTAATATTTTCCCCTATGTTTTAAATTAAATTATAATAATTAAACCACCTCTCTCTTCTCTTTGCTTCCTATAGCCCCTCCCATGTCCCACCCCATCTTCTTTTCCCATAACCCCCACCCCCCTACTCTCAAACTGGTAGGTTTCTTCCTTGATTATTTTTGCTACATATACATTTCTAGGCACATATATAAGTACAGTTGGCTGAGTCATTTTTTGTTGTTTGTGTGTGTGCCATTTCAAGGTAGGCCACTTTGGTTTGGATAACCAATAAGGAAGCTCATCTCTGGGAGAGGATAATTCTTTCTTGCTCCACAGCCATGAGTTGCCTTTAATTCTTTCTGTAAGGGTGGGGACCTATGAGATTTTCCTCTTTCCACGTTAACATGTTATCATTGCCCGCCCGGGTTTTGCTTTTGTCACAGGTCAGACTTCCTTTTATCCTGGCTTCTTTCTGCCTCATCTTCTAGAAGTTTCCCTAAGCCACTGATGCGGCGATGAATATGTATACATGGATATCCAAGATCTCTCAGTGGCATTCCAGTGTATAGGCCTTCAGTTATATACCCAAAGTATAGAGTCCTAGAGTTTTTTGTCCTAGAGTTTTTCTATTTTCAATATTTTGGGAACCTCAAACTGATTTCCCTAGTAGCCACACAAATTTAAATGCCCACCAGCTATGAACAGAGTTCCTCCTTCCCCTCATCCTCACCAGCATCACTACCATTTGTTTTCTTGGTGAAAATCATTCTTATGGGTGGTCCAGAATCTCAGGAAGTTTTAATATGCATTGCCCTGGTGGCTGATCATTTGGGGTATTTATTTCTATTTCTTCTTTTGAGATCTGCCTATTCAGTTTGTTTGTCCATGTATTTTTGGTTAGATTGTAGCATTTTAATGTTTAATTTTATAGCTCTTTTATTCCCTGGGTATTAATCCTATATGCTATGTTGGCATTTTTCCCATTATTTAAGCTACTTTTAACTCTAGTGATAATTTTCTTTGCTTTATAAGTTTTTAATTTCATATACTCCCATGTATTAGTTCTTGACATCATTACCTGAACTACCAGAACCTATTTCAGGACTGCCTTACTTATGTCATACCTTGAATTGTGTTGCCCATCTTTCCTTGAGCACTTATAAACTTTCAGGTCTCACATTATTGAAATTTATTTTTTTCTAGGTAAGAGCTATAGATATAATTTCATTCTGCCTACAAATGAAAATCCAGTTTTCTAGCACCATTAGTTAAAGTAGCTGTCTTTTCTTTGATGTATAGTTTTGTTGTTGTTTTGTTTTGTTCTTGTTGTTTCTTATGGCTTTGCCAAAAATTAGATTGCTGTAACTGTGTAGGTTTATTTCTGGGTCATCTACTGCACTTCCTGTTTTTATATGACTACTGGTATCATAGTGTTTTTGTTTCTATGATTATATAATATGAGATCAGTTACTGTGGTCCTCCAGCCCTATTCTTCTAGCTAAGGTTTTTTTGTATGCTTCCATCTGATCAATTTTTGTTGTTGTTGTTGTTGTTTTGTTTTGTTTTAATTCTGTGAAGACTATTGCTGGGATTATTGTGGGAGGTGGATTGAGTATGTAGATTGCTCTTGTAATGTAGTCATTTTCACAATATAAATTCTGATCTATTAGCATAAACAGCCTTCTAGCTATCTTTAAGTGTCTTCTTCAATATTTTCTTCAGTCCTTTGAGGTTTCCGTTGTAAAGACTTTCATCTTCTTGGTTAAGTTTGATGCTACTTTTATTTATTTATTTTTTGTTAATTTCTTTTATTTGTGTTGAAATTGTGAATGGAATTCCTCCAAGATTCCCTATTTGGTGATGTATTACTGGTGTATAACTTCTAGGTTTTTAATATGGACATTATATCATAGTATACTTTAATAAATGTATTCAGATCAAAGAGTGTTCTGGTAGAATCTTTGGGATCTTTATAGTAATGTATCCTATCCTGTGCATGCAGGGAAAGTTTTAGTTCCTCTTGCCTGTTTGTGTGTCTTTTGTTTTGGGTCTTGCTTTAGACAAGACCATGCATGATGGACATTGTATCCAGCTTGCTCCTCCACAAATTAAGTCTTTGTTTTTGCCATTTTCCAAAGTTTTTGCACTTCCATTCTGAATTTTTGAAGCCTTTTTTCTATTTCCATCTTTGAAGCAGTACTTCTTATTCTGACCCTCTGCTCCACTGGCTCTCAAGGAAACAGTGACTGCTATTTTACCAAGAAAGTCTCGGGTTATTTCAATAGAGTAAAATATTCATAAGTGTTATTCAGTGCAGGGTGAGAGGAATAAAGAGTCCCACATCCCAGATAAAGTTACAGATCATCTCCCTCACGCAGAGAGTTCACGTGGTCACCACACACTCTGCTCACATGGCCGCCATGCTGAGTTCATCGATGAGGAGCTTTTCCTGTCCTTGATCTGTGTATACATTGATTTATACACTGTGTGCACTCCCATCAGGTTCTTCTCAGGTGACAAGAGTTCCTGAAATTCATCCACATTATGTAAATCAATGGCTTATTCTTTTCATTGCTAAGTAATACTTCATTGTATGAGTATTTCATACATTGTATGGATATTTCACTGTATGAACATTTCATACATTGTATGAAATACATGAAAATGTGCATTCTTTCTATTACATACCACAATGAACTTGTCTGTGACAAAACTGCCTAATGATCTTATAGAAGCCTGACAGGACTCTGTGCGTGAGACAATTTCTCTTACCTGAATGTTGAGAATGGTTAAAATACTCTATTTATTAATTTGTTTTTGTTTCCCAACAAGGATGTACCATTTTATAGTCCTACCACCACAAGTGTTGCTGTTCTGGCTAACATTTGGAAAGTCACTGTTTCTAGCTTCAGTTTTGTAAAATGCTCTGTTCTCAAGGTTTGTTTGTTTGTTTGCTTGTTTGTTTTCTTTTTCATTTCTTCAATAACTAGCCCTGCTTACTGACAATTTGCACATCATCTTTTAAAATGAGTTGATCTCAAAGGTCCAGGGACATTGAAAGATAAAGTGTTAATCTCTCCACTAAAGTCAATTGGATTTTTTTTTCTCTTCAGTGTTATCACTAATACTAAGCTATACTGTGAAGTAAGACCGGACTTGGGACCCAGACTTTCAAACAAGTTAAATCAATGTATGTATAACAAGTCAATAATAGTTGGCAGCACCTTGAATGTTATATATTTAGAAAATATGCTTTAAAGACATACCATGTCAAAGGGGCAAGCAAACTACCATCAGTAGGCTTGACAAGAGTGCAGCAAGAATGCAACATTAAAAGGCACTCAGAGAACATGACATGTCAGCTGGCTGCACGTGTGCTTTCACACGAGTCTGAAGGATGGGAAAGATGAGTGAACAGGCTAGTCAGAGAGACATCTAGCAGAGCCTGCAGTGAGAGGTGGGAAGAAGCTGTTCAAATGGTAAAGAAAACCAGCATAAGCCTTGGGGTGAACTCTTGAGACGAGCAGTTGGATTGCTGCTCTTGGAGAAGCACAACTTAGAATTGGATTTAATGAATGTGTTAGGAAACAGAGACATCTTAGAACATGACATTAAAGGAGTTTTGAAAAAGCTGATTGATGCAACCAAATTAAACTCTTAAGGGCTCGTAAAGATAACAGAAAACAAATGTACGCTCAATTAGCAGCACAGAATAGAGCAACTGATGCACTTAATGATTATATTAAAGTCTCAAAACTGAGGAAACTTAGCTGCAGACAGTACGGGGGGGGGTAGATTCTTCTACAGCAACATTTGAAGAAATGAGTTTTTACCAAATATTCCAACATATAGGAAATGTATACTGGAAAAGTAGAAGGGAACCCTCTCAAAGAAGATGAAAAGACTGACCATGTATGTGCGAAATCAGACATTTATAAAATAAAGACTTTTTCTTTTCTTCTTTTTTCTTTTTGTTTGCTGTTGTTAAAAAAAAAAAATCATCTGTCATTACCAAAGCTGGTTATGTCAGTCAAGAAAAATTTTGTTAGCTTAGAAAACAAAGACATCTATTGGACCAAAGAATAAAGAGGAGCTAAAAAGAAATATCCTTATATATGTTGTGTTACACATAGAGATTAAAGCAGAGGGATGTCAAGAATGCTCTGGCAAGCAGTTCCCTGAGAAACCAAGCACGGGCAGCAGAAACAGAACCCAAGGTCCTGGGCCAGTTTCATTCAAGATTGAGACCATCCCAGGGCCTGGGCCTGAGCCCCAGGAGCAAGATCACTCCACCAGGTGAAATGAACAAAGCTGGCTTTTTCTACTTCCCCTCATACTCCAGACACTTGAGGCAGAACTGAGAGTCAACATACACATATCTGATTCACACAGCCCTCCCCATTACACAAATTCAGGAGAAAGCTTGTGAAAATAGAAACGTGGAAGACAACTTCCCACTAATGCCCCACAGCTAAGGACCGGTCCACCTCAGCACACTCCCCAGGGGAATGGACACCTCTACAACTGACGGGCATGGCCTTCTGCCACAGACTCTAGAAGCAAAAGCAGTTCTTCATTTGATGCTATTCTATCTTGCTTTGAATCTGTTTGTGGAATCCAGACCCATGGAAAAGCTCTTTATTTTTCCTTCTTTAATTTTGATTTTCTTTCAGCTTTACTGCTAATAACAATTAGAGTATAACACAATGACTCAAATGAAAGACATTATAATTTCTTAGAATGGTCATATAAGTATAACATATTTTAAATGAATCTTAAGTTAATTGCTTGTATTTAATCCCATTTATAGGTGACATAATTAACATATTTGTTGTTGTTGACATGCTTGCTGAAATAGTCCAGAAACACAGCAAGAAAAGGTCTTGCCTTTAAAATAATTTTTTTGTTTAATTGCTTTTATTTTATTAATTATGTATCGTCTCAAGTTAAAGTGGGACAGAATTATAATTCCTTGAACAGATTTTTATAATTACACATTATGAAAATATGAATTATATTAGTGCATTGTTTCTGTCTTATTTGATTTCCAGATAGGGCCCAAGTCTCTTCTGTGCATCTACAAATAAGGCCTTCTGATGTTGCTTGGTGGTAGGAGCATAAGCCTATTCAGCTAGAAACACATACAGAAATTTCTAAAATAAAATAAAGTTTGCATTTTTCTCTTTAGTGTGCACTACTGTAGCTAAATAATTATATACTTAGTGAAAAAAATAGAGAGTCCAGATGGACGATTGTCCGATAGAGGAATTTATTGTAAGGTCAACCATCAGAAATGGAATATATAGTCATATAGTCATTCAAAATTCTAGATAGCCCCAAATTCTTATTAGTCTAACTAAACTGTCCAGATAAACAGCATTGGTAAGGCACCTGAGCCCATCAAGTACCCAGAGTCTGGAGTTGGTGCTTCTGTTGGTAGTGAGTGCAGATTATCATGTGGAATTTCAAAGGTCAGCAGCAGCAACAATGGGAGGTCAGTGTGCTTCATCTTAGGGATGCAGACAGCCTTCTGTTCTTCCAGGACTAGTCAGTACTTCTTTCCACCAAAGCTTCTTTCCTACTATCCTAACCACAGAACAGGGAAAATTCTAATATTTTCTTCATGAACACCTCCTCTTATCCGGACTTCATTAATCTATTTTTTTAAGAGTTCATTATAATGTAACTCATTACATTTTAGTAGTGTAGGGTTGAACCCAATATTTTATACATGCTAGACGAGCCCTTAACCTGTGAGCAACATCCCTGGCCCTGGCGTTATCCTTTTACTGGAGAAAGAATTGCATGGACTTGCACAGGCTGCCCTTGAGCACACAGTGTAGCAACCAGGCTTTGAATTTGTGCTTCTCCCACCTATCTGCGATCACAGCCCTGAACCACCTTGCTTGTCTTACATAATTCACTTCCTCTTGACTCTGTTACTTCACTGTACTATCTGGCAAATCAAAAGACTTTGCCTCATTTGCTTCATACAGAAGAAGTCCTTTGTCCTTTCCTCTGTTTAAACATTTACTTATTTAGGATAGGAGTTCATGAGGTACCTTGCCTATGGAGGTCAAAGCCTGGGGCATCTTGCTTGTGGAGGTCAGAGGATAACAGACATAGCATTGGTTCTTTCCTTCTGCAATGAGATTCTAGAGGATTGAACAGAGGCCCTCAGGTTGGCGCTTTTCCCACTGATGCATCTGACTGGCTCATCTCTCCTCTTACCTGTGACAAATCCTCCCATGGCTCTTTGCCCACAGCCTTTTCTCACCTCTCAGTCTTTCTTCCATGTCACAAGCTGAAATTACTCTGGTTTTTGCTTTGCTTTTGAGACAGGATTTTATGTAGCCCAGGCTAGCCTTGAATTCACTATGTCTTTGAAGATGACTTTGAACTCCTAATTCTCTTGTTTCTGTTGCCTCTCATCTAGGATTAGAAAGTATGTACCATCATGTCCTAAAATTTTTCTCACAGTATATGGTAGATGATGGTGTACATTCAAAAAAGGTATATACTTAAGTAGAGGGCTTACATCTCAAGGAAACCTCAGAACTAATTCTCTAATCTCAACATGTCCCAAGAAAGGTCACTTTCCAACAAAAATGAGTAAGCAAGCAATGCTGGGTCAAAGAAGGTAGAAGTAGTCATAATGAACACTCACTCTCAAGGACTTGATACCATTTCATCCTGAATATGCACACACTTAGTGAAATAGAATGTTCTCCTACATTAGAGTTTTGACATTGTTGAGTAAAAAATCAATGGTATCCTAACTACAATTTATGATTGTACTATTTATGATTTTAAAACTAAAGCTATGGGGCCTGGGCATGGGGATCAGTGGATAGATGCTTGCCTCGAATCCTCTAAGTTCAATCACAAGAGCCATATGAACAGGACAAAATAGTTCAGGCTATAATCCTAGCACTCAGGAGGTAGAAACAGGAGAATCAGTAATTTGAACTTATTCTCAGAGACTTAGTGAACTCAAGATCAGCCTGAGATTTTTGAAACCCTGTCTCTCAAAAATAAATAAATAAATAAAATATTTAAAAATAAAACTACAAATAATATAAAATACCTCGGTGTAACCCTAACTAAGCAAGTAAAAGATCTGTTTGACAAGA
>NW_022196896.1:82989773-83000471 GCF_008632895.1 Mastomys coucha
ACAAAACACAACAATACTTGGGAAAATAAAACCAGAGATGGTAGCATACCACAGTCAAATTAAGGTAAAAAAATAAATAAATAAAAAAAAAATAAAACTACAGAGATGGGAGGGGGAGGGGAGCAACTGGAGAGGTGGCTCAGCAATTAAGAGTAGTTGCTCTTCTTCCAGAAGACCAGGGTTCAGTTCCCAGCAGCCACATGATGACTAACTTCCTTTAATGACTGTAGTTCCAAGGGCTCTTATTCTGCCTTCAGACCTTCTTAAGTGCTAGACACATGTGGTGCACAGACATACATGCACACAAAACACTTATATATATCTAAAAAAAGTATTTAATTTTTAAGAGCTATGAGAACAACCCTGAGCTGAATGACTTTAGTTAGCTTTCTTAACTTTGTTGTCTCTCTGCCTCCTGTCATCTATGACTTAGAAATAGTAATGTCTGTCTGTATGCCCAACAGGTCATGTCAAAGTTGTGAACTAAATGATTGTGTGTCTACAAAGTTCATATACTATAATCTTTTCTGATATGACTATATTAGGAGATGGGGTCTTTGAACAGTGGTTAGACCAGAAGAGTAGACACCATGAGTTGAGTTAATGCCCTCATGTAAAAGGCCTGAGACAAATCTCTAGCCCTTTTTCTATTATATAGGATATAGCAAGGGGCTGGTAGGCTGTGATGGAGACATTCTACCTAAGACCACATGAGTCCTCGATTGCAGACTCTTAGCCCCAAGCACTATGGGAAATAAATTCCTCTTGTTTATAAGACACCCTCTTTATGACAACTCATAATAGTAGCCTAAAGCTAAGAGAAGGCCAAATGCAATACTGTTTTCTTTCTTGTATACTCTGACCCACCCAATTCAACTGACGGGTAATTTTTTGGTAAATTGTTGAAACTCCTGGCCTTCAGAGTTTTTATTTTGGAACCTGGATGATCCTTCTTTTGCCTCCTTCTTTGTATAGCAAATGCTAGATCACTCACAAAGATCTCACTCAAATATCATCTCCTCTGGCCTGCATCATCTCATTTCCAGTCGAGCAGCAGTAGCTGTTTGGGCTCCAGGGCTCTCAGTATATATCCAGCCTGAATCACATCAACAATGGTTCCCTGTCTAGAGCTTTCACCAGGCTTCATTCCAAGAGAATTAAGCACATGTCTTACTTCCTTTTTTGTCTATCACCTCCCAAATTCCCAGGGCCTACCGCAGAGTTTGATACATAGTTGGCATTCAATAGATATTTGTTGATTGTTAAAAATTATGTCTTTACTTCTATTACCAACAGATGTCCACAGCAACCTGACTGCTGACTGGCAAATGCATAGTGTATTGTGTAGAAATTAGGGCAACATGGGCACTAATTCCAACTCAATGGCTTCCACTTGTCGGAGCTATCAGAAAATCAAGATGCTATTTCAGTAGCATGTGGGACTATTTCCAAACCAAGAATTTTTGACAGACCCCATGGTTCCCTGTTGGATTGTGTTAACTTGGTGTTGACCTATTTGCATTTCAGCAACTAGATCCTCCCATACTAATAATTCAGCTACATTAATTTTTCCACATTCAGGGCACTGAGTATTCTTTCTTTAACCTCGGTATTTGGGGTTTGTGAAATAGGATATTCATATTAAAACCAACAAGAATTTGTGGTTACATGGCTTTCAGTATACCAGGAATGGCGTTCACATTTTTAATGTGTCTCAATCTATGTTGTTTGTATACTTCCACTTGGTCATGTCTGAAATAAATTTTCTGAAATCTAGGTATTCATCATAGACCATAAAGCAAAATAAATTAAATTATAACTTATTTCTGGGTAATAAGTAAGCTGGGGATGATGTGTTCCATCTTTTGATGGAATGCAAATTTACCATTAAAAGACAAATTCTTCGCTTCCAAAGCTTGACTAGGGTGGTGCTTTAAAAAGCATTCCATCTGGTTAAATTTAGGGTGCTGAAAAAAGCCCACTATAAGAATATTCTCTGGCTCTGGACCCATAACATTTTTACTTGATTATGAACTGGATCCATTTTCATTTACTTGAAGCAATTCCTCGGTGCTTTTTTTCTCCCCTTCTGCAACAAGGCAAAGTTGTCACCATCCATGTTGACTTTGGTCATATTGTCTTCTCTGAATAATGCATCTCAGATGCATTATTACCAGGAAATGAAAAGCCTGTCTGCCCTGGCTGGGACTTGCTGAGGATGCTTCTGAAGGGTCTGTGCGTATGTTGTTCTTTATGTTCGCCATTCCCTGCTCTTCTCTGATGCTCTCCTACAGCACCACCTGCAACCTGAATGTCTTAATCTATTAATATGCTAGGCGGCTTTAACAGAATAGTAGGGAAAGTGATTTACCAGCAAGGCAAATTGTCTTGGCTTGTGGCTCTAGAAGCTGAGTTCACAATTGAAGGACCACAACCAGTAAGTGCCTCCCTTCTGTGTCATAAAATGACATCACACATGGCTAAGAAAGCAGGAGAACCCTAGCACCTTATTATTTTTTTAGACAGGATCTTACTGTGTACCCTAAGCTAGGATGGCTCTCCCAAGGCTCCTATCTCTCCCTCCTGAGAGCTGGTTTTATAGGTAAACAACATCACTTTTGTAATAACTCCATTCTCACTGTTAGTGAACCAATCACAATCCATCCATGAGGTCTGCCTGTGTCTTTAAGATCTCCTCTCAACACTGTCCACAGAAGATTAAATTGCAACATGTGACCAGTGGGGACACCTCCAAGCCATATAAGCTTATAAGCTCCATAGGTTTACTGAGGCTTACTCAATAGCCTTTAGACTAGGTCCTGTCTCAGCTGTTAATCATGCTCTTTATTCCCTAAAGCTCAGAATTTCTACTCACTATAGACATACATGCACAAAAAAGAAAAAAAATCCATAAATTAAAAAAGGAGAGTTAGTCAAATCAATCTTTCATCTACTGGCTGTTGTATTATTATCATCACAGGACTGACCCTCTCCTCTACAGAAGGGTTCAGTGACTCTACATGTTACAGAGGCAG
Source organism: Mastomys coucha (assembly GCF_008632895.1). Classification (NCBI taxonomy): domain Eukaryota; kingdom Metazoa; phylum Chordata; class Mammalia; order Rodentia; family Muridae; genus Mastomys; species Mastomys coucha. The sequence goes on from NW_022196896.1 coordinate 82,992,809, forward strand.
GGGTGGAATCAAAGATAAAGTCACTAAAATCATTGAAAATCCCATCCTCACTCTTCTAAAAGTCCTTCAGCGAATTTTTGAAAAACAAGTAACTAGACAGTGCGACTGTGGAGAGCCTCCCTGGAAACTATCAGATCGGGTATAGGACAGATGCAGAAAAATACCTCTGATAGGACAAAGCCTAGGGTGTGTAGGAGGAAACGAGGTCAAAAGTTGGAAAGCAGAGAGGAAAAGAAAGAGGGGCAGGTAAGGACAGAGTGTCAGGAAGGCCAGACCCAAGATGGCATCAAAGCACAGAGGACATGTTATTCTCAACTCTAATACCTAAAAAGGCATAGAAATATTCATGCAAGTGATAAAAGGAAGACTGAGTTTTTAAAATATCACCCTGGCTACCCTTTGGGGACAAGCCAGGCAGATGTGTGACACCTCTTATACAAGTAGTACTACGTTCAATGAAAATGGATAGGGTCTGTTTCTTCATGAAGCCCCGAACCACTGAATCTAAATGACATTCAGATTCATTTGTTCATATTAGCTAGGAATTGGGGAAGGGGTCTTCTATTCAACATTCTCTTTTCTTTTTAAAATAATGTTATTTGTTCTTTTAGTATTTTGTAACATATGGATTGATCATATTCATCCTCCTCCTTCAACTTTGATCTCAGAAACTCTCCAAGTTCCCACCCATTGAACATCATGTGATCTACTCGCTTATCATTTACTTATATCCATTTCACTTTTAAAAGAAAAACAAACAAAATCTACAAAGTCTGGTTTGTGTTGGCTAACTATTTCTAGCCATGGGGCCTATCATGGGGTATGGGCAACAAATACCATATCTGTCATTCCATTAAATAAAACTAACTCGCTATCCCAGAAGCAATCAAATGCCTTGGCTAGAGATGGGAATTTGTGCCCCTCTGCTTTCCTCCGTGCAGGTACTTTGTCTGACTTGAGCTTGTTCAGGTCTTCACAGTTGACAGCAGGTTGTCAAGGTCTCTGAGCTCACATGTGCATAACAGAGTACCTGATATTCTCTCTCTTTCTGTGGCAGTAACTTATCTTCCAAAATCTCAACCCTACTGCTAGGCAAGTAGCCTTCAGCAGGTAGAAAGGTCACCAGGAAACCATGTGTTGGAAATGCCCCTGGGTACTAATTTCCACCTGCCAGCCTTTTGCTTTATGAAATCCCTTCCTACTCCATTTGACTCATTTGCCAATAAGAACTTCTAACAAATGTTCCAAAGCTTTCACTTTCTGTCAGAGATTCTCTAAGTCTTTAAGGACAGTGAATAGCAGAGACAAAGATGGTATTCCATCCTAAACAGACATAATAATATGGAAGACGACTGGCTTGGGAACTGCATAGATTCCCCACCAACAAGGCTTATGACCCTATACAGATTATTCAAGCTTTTGTTGCCTTAGTATCTTAGTTCATCAAATGTAGATTTGAAAACCATACCCCATGGACAGGGTGTGGGAATGAGAAGTGATTTGTACTGTAAAAGAATGGACCTAGAAAATATTATACAGAATGAAGTAAGCCAGACCCAGAAAGACAAATGCTATGTTTTCTTTTGTGTGGATGCTAGCTTAGAATATTTAGATGTGAGTACATTACACGCAGTAACTGCTAATATCAGGAAAGTAAAAGGGCCATGGTGGAAGCAGAGGGAAGGAGAGCTTTAAAGAACATAGAGCATGGTAGGGCATGGTTGCTGTGAAAGGAAAACAGGAAAATGGGTGAGAGGAACTTCCATGAGGAGAGGTGAGGGAGACCAACACAGGGGAGAGGGAAGGAGGGATAAATTACACAAAGGACATTTGGAAAGGCCATAGGGAGTTATAGTATTTTATATTTACTTAAAATATATATACAGTATGATAAGTTTATGTTTATACAAATATATATAGTTGAATTGATGTTACAGCACTTGGGATGACAATGCTTCTCCCTCAAACCCACGGATTGTCCAACAAAAACCCATTGTCAGGCATGGGAAACCTTCCTTTGAGTTGTTAGGTAAGTTCAAAAACAAATCACCTTAACAATATATGTTATTGCTACTGCCCTTGGTTGCCACTCAGAAAATGAAGGCAAAAGGACACCACATGATGCAAAGGACACCACATAGTGCAGAGGACACCAATGGTGCAGAGGACACCACATGGTGCAGAGGACACCAATGGTGAAGAGGACACCACATGGTGCAAAGGACACCACATGGTGCAGAGGACACCACATGGTGCAGAGGACACCACATGGTGCAGAGGACACCATTTAGTGGACTCAGGTCTTGGAGAAATCAATATGAATCTGAACTTGAAGCCTCCTCCTTGAGGACTAGCTCTCAAAGCATCAGAAGAAGCTATGCAAGCACCTGGGAGGGGGAAGCCACCGCCAGTCCTATACGCCTGTGACAGCTACAAACCACAGCAACGGTAAGCATGGCAGAATGTTCTAACCTGTTCAATAGTGGCACTCTTGGAGGCAACCAACCACGTAATAATTGAACAAATAGAAGAAAATGCATGTTTGGCACTGTAAGCTGAGCCAACTACCTGTGCTGGTGAGGCCATTGAACCTAGAGGAAACCCTACTATCCTAGAGGTCCTAAAGCAGTTTGACTACAAACTGCATTTTCACTGACTAGTAAAACAGATGTGACCCAATACTATTAAGTGAGCTATGGCCTTTGGAGATTTCTTTCTTTCTTTTTTTTTTTTAAAGATTTTTAAATTTTATTTATATGAGTACAATGTAGCTGCCTTCAGACACACCAGAAGAGGGCATCAGATCCTATTACAGATGGTTGTGAGCCACCATGTGGTTGCTGGGAATTGAACTCAGGACCTCTGGAAGAGCAGTCAGTGCTCTTAACCACTGAGCCATCTCTCCAGCCCTGCCTTTGGAGATTTCTTGGAAGAATTTTCTTCCACAAGACAGATGAGAGAAAAAGTCTTCCTTCCTTTATCCTTGCTTATTCCTTTCGGGGGAAATGATAGTGTGCTACTTCAGAAAGTTGTAGTCCTTCTTGAAGGAACGAGGGGAGAAACTGTCAACTTGTGATGGAATGAACCTGTAACTACAGCATCAGTTTATAAACAATTTTATGAACAATGTAAGCCATTTCTAATTCATGCCCTGTCAATGAGGTAGGTTTTCAGATCTACATTTTATGAACTAAGAAACTAATGGATCACAAATTCAAGGCTAGTCTATGCTATAAAGCAAGATTCTGTCTTAAGAAAGGGGAAAAGGCAATCTGTCACAGTAGCCATGCAAAAGCATCAAAGGCGTATGCATGCCCTTGGTGATGCTACTAAGATAAAGAGAAGGCCCGGCACCATCTGCAGATAGGCGCCTCCTCGCTAGTGCGTGCTCTGGGTATCGGGACTGAAGCCCGAAACAGTGGCACTTACTCAAGATTAGTAGAAACGGTTCTGGTTCTCATCTCCTCATTAGTTAACTTCTACTAAGTATGTTCTCAGCTGACTTTGCTATGCTTTCATGGAAAGGAGGCTAGATCCGATGGGTGGGGTTGCTTGAGCTCTTTACTCCATTGCTCTAGTCTCACAGCCAGTACTGTCTGCCTCTTCAGGTAGAAGAAAAGCTCCAATGCTCAGAGCACAGTGACAGATGCCCCCGAGGAAGGTTAGACTCCAGGCTACAGTGAAGAGGTGCATTTCGGAATAAGCAATTTATGTATTCACCAGTAGTCTTCCAGCAATTCTTTTCTTACTATAAAACAAAAGGCTCAGTTCTGACACCAGAACCTCAATGTTCTGAAGGTCTGGGCCCCTGCTTGGTGGTATTTTTTACTATTTCAGGGCATTGCTAGCTCCTAACTGCGGGAGATTCAGCTTGTGTGTCTTGTTCTTAAATAAAGTATAAGTGAACACATGATGGGCTGTGACATTCCCTTTTATACTTGTGCTAGATCACAGCGTTTTCGTGGGAATGTGATGACTGTCAGGTGTGGGGGGCAGTGTGCTGCCCTCCTGCTGCCTCTCCACCTGTCCACTGCCAGGTGAACAATTCAGTCACGGCTTCCTGTCTACCTTCAGCCAGCTGATGCTTCCTGCTGACCCATCATGTTTCCTGTATCTTCATATACTCTCTCCTGTTAAGAATTCCTCAACCATTTCATCCAAGAATACTCTTTACTCTGGATTTGTTTTTTAATGAAGGTCCTATGAGGCAAGTGCCCCTTCCCCAGAGTCCAACAGTGAAGTTCAGTTCCCATCGGAAGTGATGTAATCAGTGACAGGGATAATCCAGATTCAGGACAGATGTTTTATGACAACAAATCACAATTGCTTCATTTGTCATCTCCTCTCCCAAAATCTCCATTTAATCTATACAAATTGATTATCATTCCCTTCTTAGGATAAACCCAAGGATCTGGATGGCTAACAAACATGCCAAACCTCAGAGTTAGTTGAGAATAGAACCCAGGTTTTGGTTTTTGTTTTTTTGTTTTGTTTTGTTTTGTTACATCACCTCTATAAGGTGCAAATAAAATAGCACATGAAAATCTTGTGCTTTCCTCAGTCAGTCTATGGGAAAGAAAATTGTGGGCCTTAAAGAGAGAACTAGAATGGTCATGTGCATATTTAAAAAAAAAAAGAAAAAGAAAAAGAAAAAGCAGGCATAAAGCAGGGGTACAATGAATATAAGGTCCTAGACTGAGGTTCTCACTTGAAGTCAATAATGACTTGAGGGCATCACTTTCCCACCAGGAAAAGGGCTGCTCTATGCAAATTAGCATCTTGCCAGCCGGCTGCATTGGGGCAGAAACAATTGGTCTGCAGTCAGCCAGAAAGAAAAACAGCAGCTAAGGTGCACAATGTTACCTTTCCCACAGTGAATGAGGCATTAACTTCCAGATCTCTGACCCTTTAAATCTGTGTGACAATAATTAATGCAAGAAAGATAACTAATATTTACATTTGTACTGAAAGCTTCAACTAATAGGAACTCGAGTTATGTAACCTAACAGAAGAGCCTTGCCTTCCCCTGCACTCGTTCTGGCAGATGAGATATTAACCTCTTTTTCACTATGTCTAAGCCCATACCTAGGCCAGAGCAGAGACTCGGGTGACACGGGAGAACTGTACTTGATCATTATTAGGTTACAGCCTTCTCTCAGGTTCAGAATCTATCGTCCTAATAAAAGCACCCAGGGCTGTGAGTGCTCCTCACCTTTGTCTACAGTAATTGGCAGCTTCCCATTTTCCCCCTGTGCCTCAGAGCATCCATGGTTTGTACAAGTAAAACCTCTCACATTCAAATCTTCCAAACATACAAACCTCAAACCTCTCACCTTCAACGTTCCAATTTGCTAAATAAAACTTAGAGACCTGAAGAATAATTTATATTTCTAAGAAGTTTCCCAATTAAATATGAAGCCCAGCTAAAGTTGGGAACCTCTGGTTTATTAAATGCTGTTAGTTAATCTAAATTAATTATGATCTAGTCAGTCACTGATGCTCCATTCTGAGTGCAATTTCTTGCCTGAAATAAAAACCAAAGAGGACACTGACTCTACTACTCTGCCATCCTGAAAATTTTTGAGGAGACATGAGTGTGGTCTGATAAGAAAGTCATGGAAAAGGCCAGTTACCAAAACATTCAGAAAACTAATCTGTGTCCATATCACTCCAAATGCTTTCCTTAATTAAATTTACTCTAAAGAATTTAAGATTGTATGATTACTCTTTGATTTTTTTACAAATGTGGTTTCTCTCTTTTTGTCTTTCTTCTTTTGCATTTGTGAAAACTTCTTTTAGTGTCTGACTTATTCAGTCTTTTGTGAAAGATAAAGAAAATGAGAAGGAAAAGTGGTCTTTAAAATCATTTATGCTTCCCTTAATTTTTTTCCAACACAAAGTAGCTTATCTCCCTATCTCAGCTCTAACTGGGCCACATTCCCTTCTTGGCCTGGCATTCATCTGCAAACAGCTGCTTTACAGTTGTACCTCTCAGCTTGCTGGGTAAGTTTCTGAGGTCCTACTGAGAGGCTGAAGAACACAGGGGGAAAGTAGACTTTTAGGACACTTGTGTCTCACTTTGAAAGGCTTCATTCCACAAGTTTGATCCTCTCCATACTCTCAAACAGAAAAACTGAGAGTTTAAGGTCAGATTCTTCAACATGACTTCCAAGTAAATCTGAAAACCCCAGCTGATGAGAGAAAGAAAGAAAGAAAGAAAGAAAGAAAGAAAGAAAGAAAGAAAGGAGAAAGAGAGAGATAAGGAGGGAAGGAGGGACTGAGGTACAGAGGAGAGAGAAAGAGAGAAGTCTATAAGTTGTAACAAATAACCTGCAGCACATCACCCTGGCAACCTGGTGGCTTCCAGAGTGGGGGGTGTGATGTAGACCTAGGGTTGTATGAGCTGGTGGGAAACTGTGCTCCTGATCATGAAGATCACCACAGCCCTGGTCAGTCCTTTTATTATCACAAGAGTTAGAATCAGTGTCAAGCTTTAAAAGGTAAGATGGAGGGGAGTAATACAATAACTTCATTCAACAAGACATCCTGGAATTCCTAATGTAGTCCAGGCCCTGTGTTCAGTGCTATGGAAGTAACAATGATCAAGAAAGAATTTCTAAAATTTTGACACTAATAAAAGCAAGGATGATTTTATACCAGGCAGCTAGAGCCTACCAAATACTCAAATAGCATCATTGCATCTTCCCTTTAAGTACTGCTATTTCTTAACATTTAAAATGGCCTCTGGCCAGTCTGTCTGGGCCAGTGCCCTGAACAGACCTTGGGCACAAACTCCGCAGCCAGTCCCACAACAACCAGAGAAAGCTCTACTCCCAGGTGCTCTAACACACCCAGGATCAGAGGTGAGGAGGACCCAATGTCTGTCCCATCACCAGGAGTAACTGGGACCAGCAGGACCCAGGTAGACAGGAACTCTGACAGCCCAGTGGCACTGGTTCCTTCAGATCTGTCTGGGCCAGTGTCCTAAGCAAACACTGGTCCCAAATTTTGCAGCCAGTCCCACAGCATCCAGAGGTGGCTCCCCTCCCAGGCACTCTGATACCCCCAGGATCAGAGGATCAAAGGTGAGGAGGACACTAGTAGATATCCAAACAGCACTAGAGATAACAGATGGCAAGGGGGGCAAATGTAAGAAAATAAACAACACAAACCAAGGTTACTTGGCATCATCAGAACCCAATTCTCCCACCATAGCAAGTCCTGGACATACCATCACACCAGAAAAGCAAGATTCAGATCTAAAATCACTAGGACTTGAAGAAAGACATAAATAACTCCCTCAAAGAAATACAGGAGAACACAAGTAAACAACTAGAAGCCCTTCAAGAGGAAACACAAAAATCCCTTAAAGAACTACAGGAAAACACAATCAAACAGGTGAAGGAAATGAATAAAACCATCCAGAATCTAAAAATGGAAATAGAAACAATAAAGAAATCAGAAAGAGAGACAACCCTGGAGATACAAAACCAAGGAAAGAAATCAGGAGTCATAGATGCAAATGTCACCAACAGAATGCAAGAGATAGAAGAGAGAATCTCAGGGGCAGAAGATATCATAGAAAACATTGGCACAACAATCAAAGAAAATGTAAAAAGCAAAAAGCTCCTAACCCAAAACATCCAGGAAATCCAGGACGCAA
>NW_022196896.1:83000962-83018042 GCF_008632895.1 Mastomys coucha
TAAGGAGCAAAACTACACCCTAGAAGAAGCAAGAAAGTAATCTTTCAACAAACTCACACAAAGCTAATTCCACCTCTTACAACAAAAACAATATGAAGCAACAATTACTTTTTCTTAATATCTTAATATGAAAATTAATATTACCAACATATCCTAATTGATTGAAATCCAAAAATATGAGGAATTAGAAATTTGTTGACTGTCATCCAATGGTTTCTCTAATTTGGTAATTAGAGAAATAGATCTGATATTTTGCAATCCATATACACTTTCTGCTTGTTTTTATGTGACAGTGTCTTGTGTACCACATAATGGTCTTGAAATCATGCTTCTCCTAGCTCAGTCTCTCTATTAGTAGTATTGTTTATTTTGTGTTTTTACACTATACAATGGTTTTCAGAACAGTTTGCGTATTTAAAAGTATTTATATAGCCAAAAGGAAAGTAGACAATTAAGTTGGGAGGTGGCTTGTAAGAGAATAACAAAGAGTGAGACTGAATGCTTTGCTTGAAGTTTGTAACTACTGTATCAAGTTTGAAGAAGAGGACTTTATAAGTTACTCTTTCTCTGAGATGAATGCTTTTCCATATTATCACAGCCAATGAACCAAATTCTTACCCTCACCTAATGTCTGTGGCACTATCCAAGCAGAACCTTTGTTCATTGAAACAGTTTGGTGAATGACTTTATGGATAGACCATCTTAATACACACACCATTTCATAAACGAATATAACCTGTTCTCTGTGGGCTGAGAATAAAGTCACTCACTCAAGTCAATTAGCTTTGACCATAGCAGGAAGTCTGTATCCAAAAATCGTGCCTACAATTCATTCCTTGGTGCAGAAGAACTGTCAACCTCAGTTTAGCTACTATGGAGGTAAAATCCTTTAGTGATGTGAGGGTCATAGAAACACAGCCTTATTACAATGAAATCCAGTGTCTAAAAATTGTTCTTATTTTAGGCTTGTACCACAGTAAAAGCCAAGATTTTAAGCCCTACTAAATACAAAACAAACAAACAAAAAGACTGTATATATTTATGTTCATTTAAAAAATACTAGTAGTAAAGAAATATTTTAAAATATACAGTTAATATGTTTAGAGTTATTTAAAGTTTATATTGAGAAAAACATGTATTTTCAGTATTGCTGAAACAAGCATCTATATAAGAATGTTAAATTGATTGTTGTTTTATATCAAACAACTTTTATAATACTCATTTTTATTGATATAATATTTTGTAAATTTTAAAGAATATGACAAAAAAGTATTGTAGGTATTGAATGGGGTCTCTGGGAGGAGTTGGGGTACAAAAGGGAAACAAGAATGTGATTTAATTCTATTTACTTAAAATATGTTTTTAAATGTTAACAAATCCAGATAAATTGAAATCTTGTTTCTTTTCTCATCATAATGCAATAAAACTTAAATCAATAATATATGTATATGTATTATATACATATACATAATATATATATATATATTGATTGGAAGTGGGGCATTCATGTGCCATGGTGTGTGTGTAATCAGAGAGGAGGGTACCTATATTGAAAAAAAAAAAAGCCTCCATAAGATTGATCTGTAGGCAAGCTTATAGGACATTTTCTTGATTAGTGATTGGTGTGAGAAGGCCCATTTTAGGTGGGGTCATCCATTCTTGGGCTGGTGGTACAGGGTCCTAGAAGAAAGCAGGTTAAGCAAGTCAGTAAGCAGCACCCCTCCAGGACCTCTGCATCAGCTCCTGCCTCCAAGTTCCTGTCCTGATTGAGTTTCTATCCTGACTTCCTCTAATGATGGGCCACAGTTTTGGGAATGTAAGCCAAATAAATTCTTTCCTCCTCAACTTACCTTGGCCACAGTGTTTCAGTCACAGCAATAGAACACTAAGATAGCCATCTCACCAGTTCTTATTATCACCCTACATTTTAAAAACTGAAACATAAGACTGGACACATGAAGAGTGAAGGGATAGAGCCAAGATGTAACCCATATCTCTTTTCCAGAGTTTAACTTCTTTGCTGAATTCAGTGAAGTTAAATGACGTATTCAAAACAATAGAGCAAGTAGAAAGAGATTCGAAGCCACAAATCCTGTTTCTTTTGATTCTATAAAATTTCCAGTATCCTGATACTTTCTACAGAATTATACAGCTTGTGTCGAGAGGAAAAATTCCATTGTTTTCCTTGCAGAATAACTCAAATGGACTTTAAAAGGAATGCCGCCAGTTAGGGAAGGAGTTCAAAGTCCTGCGTTGTCTGTTAATAAACTATATTAATTATTTGCAAATATACAAAATGCAAATGATAATTTTTTACAAAGAATTAAAAGCTCCTTGACTTTCAAAGAACTGTTCACAAAACCAAGCTCACCACATGGAAAAGGGAAGGTAAGAGGGGCGTTCATAGAATCTGCACATTAAAGCAGAGTGTACAAGGATTCTGACCTTCAGACTTCAATACCTACTTCTAACTTCAAGGAGAAAATAGCCAAGGGCTGAAGGAAAGAACCACCAAGAGCTTATTAACTACGAGGCATTGTGAGCGGGAAATAGACTACCTTCCAAACTGTACCAAAGAGAGTTTGAAAAGAAACAGCTGTAGTTTGCAGGTAAAAGACTGGTGTTTTATTTAGCATTCATGCTTTCATCAAAGGTGCTACAATTAACATCTGAGCTAAAAGGTGTCACAGACCAATCCTTAATTAAAAAAGAAAAAGAAAACCGAGAAAAAGCAGCTTAGCAATTATTCTCCATGGGAAAGATGACTGTAAGTAGGTGCACCTCATAAATTATTCGCAGGCGTGTCCATATTAGAATGAAATAAGATCTCTCTGAGGGTAACACACCTGTGCCATGGATAATTGCCCTCATTCACAAATAATAAGTGGTCTACCAGATGTTTTGCCCCACACAGTCATATGCAAGGCAGAGCGGTAGGAGAGAGTATCTTAGCTCAGAACAGAGATGATCTTTTTATCCTTTACAAGCTCTCAAGCTGTGTCAGCAGCTTATCCAGGGAGTCAACCAAAGGCAGAGAGGACTCCAACTGTTAAGCACTACCCTTCCATCTCAGTGATTAAGCTACTGAGGAACACTCAGGGTTGTGAGATGTCTCTAATCTCAATTAGATGCCTACAGCTCTTTCATTTAGTTTTTAATTTTAACAGATGTAAATTGGATCATTTCTTTCAAAAATCTCATACATGTACTATGACTACATTCACCCCATTTCCCTCTCCCCGCCCCCCCCGTTGACCCTCATCTGTTTCTCATCTAGTCAGTCCTCTTACCTCGTGTCTTGTGTAGGTAGCCATAGCTGCTGCGTTCATGATTGTATTGACAGTGTCCTATCTAGATGACAGCTTTTATAGTTTCCTTTCTACTCTCTAACTCTCAGTCTCTCCTCCCTATTCTTCAAAGTCTTATTTAGGGCCAAGCGCTCAACAGCCATTTATTCCTGAAACTTTGGCCAGCTTTGAGTCTCTTCATTAGCCACCACCTTCTGCAGAAAGCAACTTCTGAGTGGCAGGCCAAGAGAGCACTGCTCTACAGCTGCACATATAAATATCTGGAAAGCTGTCCGACTACATGTCAACTTACCCAAACTTCAGTAGTAGATTTGACAGTAGAGGAAGCCCGTGGCCTCCTCAGTCATAGGCTTTTCGCTAGGTTTACTGTATTAGGAATGAATTTTCCCGTGGAGCACATCTCAGATCCAATCAGAACAGTCAAATGCACCAGTGGGCATATCATGCCTAACAGGTATTTTAGCAGAAGTGGTAAAACTTCTGGCAAAACCACTGGTAATTTCTCTCCCAGCAGCCTGCATAGCACTTTCTAGTGGATAGGATTTTTGTATGTTTGAAAGATTTATCAAGATGAATTCTGTTTCAAAGCTGTATAGAAGCTAAATGAGTGACGAGAGAAACAACTTTAATGAACACCGTGTTAGAGAAGAAATATTTCTTTATTAGTAGTTCTGTTCTTACTATTTGTATTCTTTATAATATTTAACAACAAAGCTATACTAATGGTGAACTACCTGCAAACACTGGAGAATCTTGGTTAACAGTAGACTGGATAAAATCAGCAGTAAATCACCTCATGACTGTTTTTCTGGAGAAGTTTATGTTTAAAAATAGTTTATCTTGAAATTTGAGCATGTGATACCACTATGCACATGATATAAGCATACAGTGGTTACACTCGGTGGATAAAAACAGTAAACAATACAGTCATACAATCACTCTCACAAGACCCCTGCATTCATAGTAGCAGAGTAAATATATGTCCAGACATGCTATTTGGATCATCAAGATGAGTATAACATTGCTTTTAAATATGAAACCATCAATGTCTGAAAATAAGGTTGCCTTCCTTGACAGCAAATTCAACAAAGTAAGCATCCAAAGATGGTGTTCACCATAGTCCATCTATAATACTGATGGAGCATGCTTGTTTGTCCCTTCCTTCACTTGAGAACTGATCACAGCCACACCTGATCACAGTCATACTCCAATACCCCATATATCTACATTTGAACAGGGCCCTTTTGGTAGGGCAGAGTCAGCTAGGAATAGACACCTAACCTCAGCTACACCAAACAGGGTGTGTGCAGTAATCTGGGTTCTCTTTCATAAGAGATCATAAGAAAGGGCAATAGACAGAAGCAGCCAGAAAGAAGCAAGGTTCAGATTTGAGTCTAATCTGTCTAACCTGCTTTGTGATAGTTCTCAAGGACGAGGAGTTTCAGCAAACCCAGTGACAGGAAGCAGTCTCATAAAAATGGAAACAACCTGGAGGCAGCTGGAAGTATAACCTATGTAATCTTTCCAACCAATATAGCGCTGGTGAGCACTGGAGAAAATAAGAGTGAACACAATGGCAGATAGCATCATTAGTGATTAAAATGGTAGGTCTGGTTGGAGGGAAGCATTTCAATAATCCAGGAGAGGAAGAACAAGAGCTGTCTGGCCTTGTTTAAGTTTGGTAAGATCAGGGATCATGTATGTAACATAATTTGGGCTGTATCAGAGAGATCATCATATGTTTCAGTAGCCATCTTAAAATTTTGAATTGCTAATTGGGACTGGCTTTGAGAAATCCAAGAGATCTAAAAATTATAAGAAAGAGATAACTTGATAAGTTTAGGATGGTCAGGAACTACTTTGCAGTTACAGAAAGCAGAACTTGTGGCAGAAAGATAGAATCGTAGAACAGTTCTGGGCCATCACCTTCTTCTCTTCTGCTGCTAAGTTCTAAGTGTAACTGAAGAAACTCTAACCTCATGCAAAGCTGTGAGAGCCAAGTGTTAAACTGTGGATTCTCCAGACTTCCTTCATGGTGATGTTGTCCCAAGATGTTTATGATAGTGCCCAATGATATTCCTGGGGAAGTTCTCAGTTGCCAATGTGGAACAAGCAGGAACTGGTCAATTCTGTTGTTGTTTGTTGTTTGTTTGTTTTGATTTGGTTTTCATTTTATTTGGGTTTCTGCTTTTCTTCAGTAGATGACCTTCCCATTCGATTTCCTCAGATGACATGCTGATAATAAGCCATCTATGACTGATAGTGTAAAAGTCAATTAAAGCCTCAGCAGGTTCGGTTTGCATGACAAAAAGAACAAAGACAGAAGTTGTGGTTGCTTTAAAGTTGAGCAGATATATCTTTGAAAGGAACCAAGTCCTGCCATCTTGATCAAAGAAAGACTCCAAAGACTTTAGGTTCAAGGCCACGCATTTTGTCACACTCTGGCTCAACCTGCAGGAGAAGTATACAAATTATATGTAGAATAACCCTGTCAAATCTCACTCATAAAGCTATGAATAATATTCCACACATTTATTTATTGGGGGAAAGATTTTACCTTCAGCTTTTCCTCTCAGTGTCTGAGGTCAGCCTGGTTGACAGAGTAAGTTCCAGGACAGCCAGGGCTACACAGAGAAACCTTGTCTTGAAAAACAAGAGAGAAAGAAAAAAGGAAGGAAGGAAGGAAGGAAGGAAGGAAGAAAGGAATGAAGGAAGGAAGGAAGGAAGGAAAAAAGAAAAAAGAGGAGGGAGGAGGAGGGGAAGGGAGGGTAGAGGAGAGGAGGGGAGGAGAGAGGAGGGGATAAGAGAGGAGAAGAGAAGAGAAGAGAAGAGAAGAGAAGAGAAGAGAAGAGAAGAGAAGAGAAGAGAAGAGAAGAGAAGAGAAGAGAAGAGAAGAGAAATTTGGCTTTCCTCAAACTCACAACTAAAAGTAGATCACTACCAGAAATCAAGACCTTTCCCAAACCACTCTGTATGTGAGTGGATGAAAAATGGTATGTCTTACCAGGTCTTCTGGGTGTTCTGGGACTCCAGATAGAGGCCTATCATGAACTTCTAGTTTTTAGAGCTGTAAGATAATAAACTTGTGTCGAGTCATGACAAGACTAATTAGGGACACTAGAAACTGTTTTAATAAGGCATTCCAGAAAGAGAAGCTCTTGTTAGGGACAGTAGCACTGCTTAAGTTAAGCCACTTGTGGTTTTATTTGGGTTTTATGTTGGTTTTGTTGGTTTTCTTTCCAAGTAGAGATACTATGATACAGACAAATAGTGAATACAAATCAGTTAATCTGAATGTATGTGTTGTCTTTAGTAGATGACTAGCTCTTTTGTTTAATAAACACACAGACATCAATGTTCAACAAGGCTTTTTCCACATCTCCTGCAGGTGCTTCTGCCTTTGTGCATTCCACCCTGAAAAGCCATGCTTTGGTCAGTCATAGTAAGTCTTACAAAGTGTTGGGTTGGTTAAGAACATGATAGAATTTTTGTTGAGACAAGCAAGGAATAAGTGTTGCTTCCAAGGCTTAGAGGCAGAGGAAGGGTTTGCTCAGATTTGCTATGGTCTCTAGATATTCTCCAAAGTTCTTACTCCACCAAAAAGGTGGTGGTGGCATAAATAAAGAAGGCAATCCTCCACACCTTTAAATGCTGACTTGGAAAATAACACGGGCTCATAGGCTTAGCTGAAGGATGGATGATCTACTCCAAAATGAACAATTTTTCCCTAAAACAACATTAATTTTTCCAACTAAGAGTCTTAAAGCCATGCTCAATAATGAGGAGGTTAGAAGTTATAGAGTTGTAAAATCTAAAACTGGATTTAAAAATATTTAAGTCGTGTCCATAGAATGTCAGTGTCATTTGAGATAAATATGGAAAAATCAACTTTCAACTTGAAGATTAAATATAAATCTTAAAAATGTTAAAGTGACTGTTTCCCTTCGCCCTCCCAGCAATGACCTCCCTGGACACTGCCTATTTACAACATCTCTATAAACACCGGACGGAAACCCACACATGGGCCCTGGATATAAAACTGAAAATACGCCGAAAACTTCATCTCCTGCTACTCAAATTAGTTGGTGAGGGTGCAGAGAAGAACTGGAGATTTAAGTTTAGGAAGAAATCTTGAAAATTTTGAGTTTTCAAATTATTTAGATATAGATGTTTCAATCGTGATGCAGTGGTTTCTCACTCCTAGGCTTTAACTACATAGAGACTGACATGATTCTAAACCGAACTGCAGAAATGGATTCATAATTCGATATAAATTATGTATAATTTATATACTTTTACATACATATAGCAATTCATTTCTAGCATTGTTATTATTAATATTATTCTATTAACCTAGTGTTTGTGGGCACTGTGGCATGTATGTGGAGGTCAGAAGAGAGTTTATGGAAAGCGATCCTCTCCTTCCAACATGGGAGTCTGAGTGATCCAACTCAGGCTGTCAGCCTTGGTGGCAGGTTCCCTTAGCTGCCACTTCACCAATACAGGGAAGGCCATTTATATCAATCATTCTGTCAATGCTGCTGCACGTGGTCACTGGATCATACTTGATGAAAAACAAGTTGAGAAATACTCACTGAACAAGTAGGAAGAGCCTATATAGCTGTTCTGGATTGCTGCCATAGGACCAGAAAAACTTGGAGAAAAGGATTGAAAGGGGACTTCTTGACAGAAATTGGTTATTGAAAATGCCTCACCTAAGCAACTGTGTAGCAGTGAGCTCTGATAACTGTCAGAAGAAATAAAAATAGAAAGTAAAGTTTGCTCTTAAGGAGTTTGGCATCTAACCTAGGGGGTTCCTTTCTTTCTTTCTTTCTTTCTTTCTTTCTTTCTTTCTTTCTTTCTTTCTTTCTTTCTTTCTTTCTTCCTCCCTCCCTCCTCTCTCTCTCTCTCTCTCTCTCTCTCTCTCTCTCTCTCTCTCTCTCTCTCTCTCTCTCCTTTTTAGGAAAACAAAAATGCTTTATTAAATGAATAAATCCCATTTTCAGTCATTTTCTATTTTTTTAAAGATTTACTTATTTATTTTATGTGTATGAGTACACTGTAGCTGTACAGATGGTCGTGAGCCATCATGTGGCTGCAAGGAATTGAACTCAGGATGGCCCCTGCTCCCTCCACTCCCTCTGGCCCTGCTCTCTCTGGCCCTACTCACTCTGGCATAATATACTGTAGCTGTCTTCAGATGCACCAGAAGAGGGCATTAGGTCTCATTACAGATGGTTGTGAGCCACCATGTGGTTGCTGGGACCCAGACTCAGGACCTTCAGAAGAGCAGTCAGTGCTCTTACCAGCTGAGCCATCTCGACAGCCCTTCAGTTACTTTCTAAGTGGGAGTTTACCATCAACATTTTAAAGGAAGAATGTAGCTTGGTATAGATGCAAAATTTTTTGTATTGAAAATGGTTCTTTTTCTTTCTACTTATAGACTAACAAATATTACCCAATTCTTTTTCTTTGCCTCTTTTTTCATTTACATCCCAAACACTGTTCCCCCTCCCAGACCCTCACCCCTCACAGAGTCCCTCTTCCCATCATCCATCCCCTCTGAGAGGGTGTCACTCCCCATATCCCCCAACCCTGGCACATCATGTCTCTGCCAAATTAGTCATATCCTCTTCCACTGAGGCCAGACCAGGAAGCCATGGTGTCTGAGCTGCCTCACTGCTACATATGTGCGGGAAGGGGCATTGTTATATCCCATGCATGTTCTTTGGTTGGTGACTCAATCTCTGAGAGCTCCCAGGGCTCCAGGTTTGTTGATTCTGTTGATCTTCCTCTGGGGTCCCCATCCCTTCAGGGCTTTCAATCTTTCCCCTAACTCATCCATTAGAGTTTCCAGCCTTCATCCAATGTTTGGGTGTAGGTATCTGCATCTGTCTGAATCAGCTGCTGGGTGGAGCCTCTCAGAGGACAGTTATCTAGGCTTCTGTCTATAAGCATAACAGAGTATCATTAATAGTGTCAGGGATTGGTACTTGCCTATGGGATGAGTTGGGGTGGTTATTGATTGTTGACCTTTCCTTCCATCTCTGCTCCATCCCTGAATTTCTTGTAGACAGGACAAATTTTGGGTCGAAAGTTTTGTGGGTGGGTTGGTGTCCCTATCCCTTCATTGGCTGTCCTGCCTGGCTACAGGGGGTGGACTCTTCAGGTTCCATGTTCCACTGTTAGGCATCCCAGCTATGGTCACCGACTCCAGGGAGCCTCTTCTATATCAGGTCTCTGGGACTTCCTAGAGATTCTCCCCACCCCATGCTCCCCTCTCCCACCCAGTTCCCTCTCTCACTCCGCCTTCTGTGAGTATTTTGTTTCCCCTTCTAAGTGTGATCCGATATCCTCACTTGGGCCTTTCTTCTTGTTTAACTTCTTTGGGTCTGTGAGGTGTGTCATGGGTACTCTGTGCTTTATAGCTACATATACTCCACTTATCATGCCATGTATGTCCCTTTGGGTCTGTATTACTTCACTAAGGAAGATATTTTTTAATACATCCATTTGCCTGCAATTTTCATAATGTCCTTCTTTTTAATAGCTGAATAGTATTCTATTGTGTAAATGAACCACATTTTCTGTATCCATCCTTTAGTTAAGGGACATCTAGGTTGTTTCCAGTCCCTGGCTATTATGAGTAAAGCTGCTATAAAGATAGTGGAGCATATGTCCTTATGGGTTGGTATAGAATCTACTTTTAGGAGGGATATATGTCTAGGAGTGGTATAGCTGAGTGTTGAAGTTTTCAATTTTCTGTGAAACCATTGGATTAATTTCCAGAGTGGTTGTAAAATTTGCACTCCCACCAGCAATGGAGGAGTGTTCCCCTTTCTCCATATCCTCAACAGCATGTGCTGTCCCTTGAGTTTTTGATCTTAGCCATTCGGATTGATGTAAGGTGGAATCTCAGGATCATTTTGATTTGCATTTCCCAGATCAGATGACTAAGGATGTTGAGCATTTCTTTAAGTGCTTCTTGGCCATTCGAGATTCCTCTGTGGAGAACTCTGTTTAGCTCTATACCCATTTTTTTAATTAGGGTATTTGGTTTGTTGGAGTCTAACTTCTTAAGTTCTCTACGTATTTTGGATATTAACCCTCTGTCAAGTATAGGGTTAGTGAAGATCTTTTCCCAATCTGTAGGCTGCCATTTTGTCTTACTGAGAGTATCCTTTGCCTTACAGAATCTTTGCAGTTTCATGAGGTCCTATTTATCAATTGCTGATCTTAGAACCTGAGCCATTGGTGTTCTGTTCAGGAAACTGTCTCCTGTACCAATGTGTCCAAGGCTATTTCCTGCTTTTTCTTCTATTATATTTAGTGTATCTGGTTTTGTGTTGAGATCTTTGATCCACTTGAACTTAAGTTTTGGCAGGGTGATAAATATGGATCTATTTATATTCTTCTACATGCAGATATCCAGTTAAACCAGAACCATTAGTTGAAGATGCTTTCTTTTTTTCTATTGTATAGTTGTGTAAGCTGGTCATTCTTAATGTATGACCCTCAGACCAGCACCATGAAGATGACATGAGAACTTAGAAATGCAACTGATCAGGCCCTGTTCCAGTCTTACTAAGTCTCAAAGGCTGAATCTGGAATCTGAACACTCTTATAACCCTCAGCAAGTGATTCTGATTGGACAAAATTTGAGATCCACCACACAGAGAGATGATAATATCCAGTGTTAAGGTAGCTAAATGCATAAAATGTGTGACATGCCAAAAGGAGAGTTTTGTTAAATCCTGTCTCCCTAACCCAACAGCTGTTCAAGTCTGGGCAAGTAACTGAGCTACAAGCCCCAATTTCTCTAGTAGAGGGGTTGTAACACCTTCATTTATTGTGTCCAAAAAAATGGTGAGGATCTAAAGAAAGAAGGTATTTAAAAATACCTTGCAACCTAGAAGCCCCAAGTAAGTGTAAGTTATTAGTAAGGTGATAACCCCAATAATTGGAAGTAATAGGTTGGAATATTAATTATATTAATGTTAATATATACAAATGTTAATGACCCACTTATCATATGACAGTTATTATCTTCTATGATAGGGAACATCTAAATGCCTTGTAGTCTCTTGTTTGGAGGAAGTCAAGAAAATGAAATCTCTGAATTTAGGAACAAGGAACCATAATTTCAGGGAAGGAGCGCTAGCCAATTGTATTACTGGAGCTCCTCGGGTACTATAATTTTGGAAATGGAACTAATAAGGACAGAGGAGCTCCACATCGATAAATCTTCCATCTTGACATGAAGATTCTTTTCTCTTTTGGTGCCTAGAATAGGGTTAAATAGATAAAAATCAGCACAGAAGCAAGGTGACCTACAAGTGAGCACTGTGCATTTAAGGACAATAAAAGGGACTCTAAAGCGAGGCTGGAAAGAAATTGGAAAGCACACTTATTTAGTGGAAGTAATGGAAAGCAAGGATGATAGATGCTAGAGAGAGAAAGAGAAAGAGAGAAAGAGAGAGAGGGAGGGAGGGAGGGAGGGAGGGAGAGTTTCTTACAGTGTTAAAACATCAAGGAAAGGGCTAGCCTGAGTTTTCTAAGCAGGTGTTAATTTAAAATGACCTCCTTTGGAGGTCCTTAGTCATCCATAGTCACCCAACACTCAACTATAGATGTGTATGAAGACAAAACTACTCCCTCTGGTTCATCACAAAATATAGAAGCCAAAATTACACATAGTCCTCATTCATGAGTACCATGATCATTGGATGAATAAATTATTTAATTGATTCCAATGAGAAATCCTTGTGTTTTTGTTTTGTTTTGTTTTTCCTCTGCCACTGGAATGACAATGACATAGTGATAGGCTATTCTGGGCTTTCCATCTAGCTCTATAATGATGCATCTTTGTTAGCAGAAAGACTCTTAAAACAAAACAAACAAATGGCTCTGCTTTCAATTCCTAATCAAAGTCTGTGGACCCAGATGGAAAGCTTCAAGGACAACTTTTGTTCTCCAGCTTGTCTGCAAATGTGGAGGTTTGAGAATGGGGAAAGGAGTGTCACTTGTTAAGGTTCCCTTTGCAAAGAAGGGAGTGTCTGTCACTTGAGTTGATGGCTGAAAACATTCCATCCACCAGTGACTGATGAGACACACATGCAATTAGTGATTCTTATTCTAAAAGAAGATGAAATTCATTAATAAATCATTAGGGATTCTGAGTTTCTATGTTTACCACTTCCCCTTACCACCCACACACTAGTGGCAAAATGGTCTCCAGCTATTATTTTTAACACAGAGTTTGGAAGATTCTGAGTTCTTTCAATTTAGCCAGCGTTTAGACCTCACAACTCAGAAATTATTAATGTTAATTGTGAGGTCTTATTTTTTTTCTCTTCCCAAAGTGGGGGTTCTGGGTTGTACTGCTAATTTTTCAAATAACTTGATTTAGCAAGACCTATTTATAATTTGGGTTTAGAGACTTTTTTTTAATGGTTTTAATTAGAGGTGGAGCCTTCTAATTAAAACCTGCTTTCCTAAGTATCCAATGCACCCCAAAAATCTTGTTAGTAATACCTAGGAAGTGACTCAGCCTTTCTCCACAGGCTGACTCAGACCCCTGCAGAGAGAACACAGAAGTCCAAGAGCAGAGATGTGAAGAACTGCAGTTCAGATGCAGATTTTTGACCCATCTCTGGTTCTTCCTCACCTCCTGTGAATCAGCCATGTGCTATGTATGCAGTGGCTCTCAGCCTCTGGGTGAACAGATTCTCATTGCATGGGTGTTTATCAAGAACTTTAGGGAGCACAAGTTCCTCCAAGTCTTTTATATTCCTCTCAATTTCTTTATGCAACTTCATTAAACATAGATGTTCTATCAATGCGTTAAACAAGATGAAAAAAATCCAAGTGATGGGTTCCCTTCCTTACTATCTACAAAAAAAACCCAAAACTCTTAACTAGTCCCTATGACTCCTATATTCAAGAGCTTCATTCTTAATCAGTCCCTATGGCTCCTATATTTACAAGCAAGGTGTTTATTCGGTTGGTTGGTTAGTTGCTTGGTTGGTTGCTTGGTTGGTTGCTTGGTTGGTTGGTTGGTTGGTTGGTTAGTTGGTTGGTTTTGGTCTCTGGTCACTTTGATTGTTATCCAATTATATGTCTGTCACATCACAGAAACACACATTTTAAGACTTAGTCACAAACATTTATCTCTAAAAAATTGTTATAAACAAGATTTAACTTTCATAAATTGGAAGGATATTCAATATTGGGATTCAAGATAATGGGATGTTGAAAAATGGAATCTGCTTCCTACTCAGAGAATCATAGCCCATTTTGTAAATATCATTTCCAAACTTGCATTCCTTTATTGGAAATGGTTGGGGTAGAAATACACAGAGAACAGATTGAGTGAATTACAATGCAGTCCAAAGTGCCATCCAGCGATGGCCTTAAGGCCAATGCATAATGATGATAAAATGTTTAAAACATTTGGATTCATCTCATACAATTTAGTTTTCAGAACTTCTACAGCTCCCTGTGTACCCTGCCTTCTACTCTCACTGCCGCTGAAGTCAACACAGGTCTAGAAGGAGCAATTCAGGGATCTCATGGCATCCTGGTTTGATACTGGCTTTGATTGTTTTCTATTTCTTTCTTGTCACCTCTGCCTCCCTGTCCTCTACCTTTTCCTGCTCTTCCTCTTCTTTCTCCTATACCCTCTTCTCTTTTTCCTGCTTCTCTCTTCATTTTGTGGGAAAAAACAATGTTTTATCTAATTGCAATTTTGTAATTGAAGCATATCTATAATCGATAATCTTTTGATTTTTAAACAGCTTAATATGCAAAAATTAGACTGTGGGCTATAAAATAGAAGGTTCTAGGTGGGCTTCGGTTTTCATTGCTGCTTTTTCACCCTTGACTTATGATACAGCCATAAAATCTGGTGTGATGAAAACAATGCTGATAAGAAATGTCTAATAAATTGAAGGAAAAATACAACAATTTGTGCTTCCTTTTTTACAATTCCCAAAGTACCATTTGGACACAAGCACTTTGGAAATATGAGAAAGTAGACATAAAAAATTGGCCAAAATGCACCTCTTTACCATCAGCAATTTTTCCTTTGTTTTTTTCCTATTTTTTTGTCTTTTTTTTTCACATTTAAAATAGGGCTATAGTCTCTTATCTTTCACTCATAAATTAAATTGCAATTTTTAAAAAGTACAATTTCAATAGTAAACTTAGGAAAGCAAGGAAATGAAAGGTAAATGGGGAAGGAGGTAGGCATGCAGAATAAAGCAATCTAATATTGTTCTTCTAGAGAAATCCCAAAATTCAGCAGAGTCAAGCAAGTAGCTCAAAATCTTGTTGTAGATAAAATCTGCTACCAGCTTTGATATTTATAATTCATTTCTAAATGACTTCTAAATATGACTGCATTATTAAAATCTCCATACTAATGTGGTCATTCTACACACATTTACCTGGAAGAGTTTGTGAGGAGTAATGAAAAAATGAATTGTGGATAGCTCTGGTGTTGTTTGGATTTAGATGCTAATTCTGCTTTCCCAGAAGGGGTTGTGGGCCAGGAGTGAATCACCTGCACAGGTGACTTCCTGTGAACCATCTCCCCACCTTAGCTTATAAAATGAAGGCTAGAGCTGGAGGTTGGGCAGTCGAAGGGAAGGAGGAGCTGAAAAGTTTAGGGGAGAAGGACGAGAGGAGAGAAGAGAGGATAGGGAGGAGAAAGAAGATGGGAGGAAGAGGAAGACAATCCAGATTCTGTGTGGCTTTAATTAGCTATAGGTAGCTATGAATATCATAAGAGGATGGGATAACTGGGATTACTTGTGTAATCTAAGTGGGCAGCTTGTAGCATTATCAGTTGGCTCTGATATTATTGTGTGGCATCTTGTGAATTGAGAATTTATTGATATATAAATCTGACTAATAGTAAGCTTCTAGAGTTTTGATTTTACCAGGTTACTGGAATTTGGGTCTGCCAACCACAGGAAGTGGATGGCTGAAAAGGTACTGGGTGGGTCTGAAGCAGGCAAACCAGAGAAAGGCAGACCACAGACTGGGGCTAGCTTAGAGGCTGAGAGACCGTGGGCAGAGAGTAACTGGGTATAGTGCAGGATGGTGACATTTTGAAATATTTCCCACAACAAAAATGTCCTGAGGAAGGTGTATTCTCAGGTCATCGCAAATACTAGGTAAGAAATCACCAGTGCCTTAGAAAGCCAGTCTATCTCCTCAGTACCTGCAGGCCACTTAGAATTTCCTACCAAGCAACACAAAGTCAACACACTCTCCTAAGAATGAAAGAGGGCAACAGAAACCAAGGAACAAAACACGCACTCAAACTAAAATAAAATCATATATTACAATCTAGAATTACAATCTACATAAAGTCATATGCCTAAACACCGGCTTAAAACACAACCAACAACCCTGCTAAAGTAGGCTCTATTACAACATGGCTGAAGGATAAAGAAAATAATAGAGAATATCCTTAATGAATGAATATGATAGAAGTCCTTTAAGAGGAAATGAATAAATTCCTTAAAGAAATCTGTGAAAATACAAAACATGGAAAGAAATGAATAAAACAGTTCAAGACCTGAAGATGGAAATAGAATCAATAAAGAAACCCCAAACTTAGGAAAATCTGAAAATGACAAATTGGGAAACTCAGCAGGAGCCTCAGAGGCAAACTTGACCAACAGAAGACAAGATCTGAAAGAGAAAATTGCTGGGTAGTGGTGGCACACGCCTTTAATTCCAGCACTTGGGAGGCAGAGGCAGGTGGATTTCTGAGTTTGAAGCCAGCATGGACTACAGAGTGAGTTCCTGGACACCAGGGCTATATACAAAGAAAAGCTGTCTCAAAAAAACAAAAGAAAGGAAAAAAAGAAAGAAAGAAAGAGAAAATCTCTGGAATTGAAGACATGATAGAACAAATGGATACTTTGGTCAAAAAAAAAATGCTAAATCTAAAAATTTCTTGTCACAAACATCCAGGAAATTTGAGACACTATGAAAAGACCAAACCTAAAACTGAGAGAAAGGAAAAGAAAACAAGGACAAAAGCAAGGAAAATATTTCCAACAAAATAATAGAAGAAAAAAACTAATGTAAAGATGGACATAAAGAAACTGAAAGACAAAAATAGGATCGTCTCATTAGATGTAGAAAAGGCCTATGACAAAATTCATGATAAAAATCCTTAAGAGGTTAGGGATACAAGGGACATACCTCAACATAATAAAGGGAGGTTACAACAAGCTCAAAGCACACATCAACCTAAAGGGACCCTCAAATCAATTCCACTGAAACCAGGAATCAGATAAGGTTGTCCATTTTCTCCATACCTATTCAATATAGGACTTACAGTCTCTACTATAGCAACAAGACAACTGAAGGACACCAAATTAGAAAGGAAGAAATCAAAGTATTAAAATTAACTCACAAAAATCAGAAGCCTTCCTATATAAAATGAAAAATAGACTAAAAAAGATGTCAGAAAACAATAGCCTTCACATAATATAATATATAATACATGATATACAACATATAATTATATAACATATAACTGATATATAATTATTTTGTATTTATATATTTCTATATGATTAATTTTATTTATATAATAAATGTATATGCATATAAATATATGTTGATATTTATATTATAAACCCCAAAACAAATATAAACCCAAAGTAACCCAAGTATAAATATAAATATATGTTTATATATTATATAATATATAAATAACATATGATTAATCTATAGAATTATATAATATA